>NC_026006.2:3192335-3429908 GCF_000442705.2 Elaeis guineensis
ACTCTGGGCGGCCCACCACCAGACGGTTACAGGTGTCGCTATCAATCTGTTGCCCTCTCCGTCTATAAAAGGGAAACCCCAGATACGTTATTCCATAAGCTCTCACTTTTCATCTCAAAACTCTGCTAAATTCTCCGTTCGAGCACTCCATTCTTGTTGAGGCAGAGAACTGACTTGAGCGTCGGAGGGTCTTGCCGGAGCAACCCCACCTCCGGTTTAGACTTCTTTTGCAGGTTCCGACGGCGACCGCGACTCCCTCGACTCCAGCCTCTCCGGCGCAAGCGGATTTTTGCACCAACAGGATTGGTGCTAGAGGAAGGGGCTGAACCTTCGCAGTACCCTTGTTCTTAAAGGAGCGCTCAACGGATCTGCCTCCGGTCATCTTATCCGGTACTCACTCCTCCTTTCCTCCACTGGATCCTCACCTGATGCCTTCTCGTGAGACATTCGCACAACTACCCACGACCTCCGCAGCCGTATCTCGGACCCCGATCTCGCCCCTGGTTTCCTAGGCCCCGCATCCTCCGGCTATGGTCACCGACATGGGGTGGCCGGACGATCGGCCTCTGACAGATTCCGTCAACACCATCTCGGGAGGACCCCAGCGGGAAACAACCAACATACCAGCTGTATCCCCCAAGCGACAAAAGGTTGAAGAACCCATAACCTTTACCGAAGAAGACACCCAGGGAGTCCAATTCCCTCATAACGATGCAGTCATAGTTTCCTTGAATATAGCAAATTACGACGTCCGTCGCATTCTTGTCGACAATAAAAGTTTGACCGACATCTTGTTCTACGACGCCTTTTCAAGAATGTCCGCTCTTAACGGTCATCTGAGGCCGATTAGCTCCCCCTTGGTAGGGTTTATCGGCGATGCCGTTCCGACGGAAGGGATGATAACTTTGACTGTGGCCGCGGGTCAATATCCAAAGCAGTCCAGGGCTCTGGTGAATTTCTTGGTGGTGAAGGCGCCATCCGCCTATAATGCCATCCTCGGCCGACTTGGCCTCAATGCTCTCCGAGCTGTCGTATCGACCTACCATTTGAAGTTGAAGTTCTCCACCAACCAGGGGATCGGAGAGGTCCGGGGAGACCAAGCCCTGGCCAGACACTGCTACAACATCGCCTTGCAAAGAAGCGATCAATCTGACCCCTGTCCCGTCGATGGACTAGATGCTCGCGATGACCTCACCGAAGAGAGGGGTGCCCCGATCGAAGATCTGGTACCGATCCCTTTGAATGACGGGAACGCGGAACATGTAGTGCTAATCGGCTCCAACCTGGGGGAGGAGGTGCGGACGCACCTCATTGATTTTCTATGAAGAAATGCAGACATTTTCGCTTGGGTTCCGGCGGACATGCCGGGGATTGACACGGAAGTCATGGAGCATCATCTGGCCGTCGATCCAAAGCATCGACCGACGAAAAAAAAATCCGGAGTCATGCCCCGGAGAGGCAGAAGGCGATAGTCGAGGAAGTGGATAAGCTCCTCAAGGCCAGGTTCATTAAGGAAGTCAATTATCCTGATTGGATTTCCAATGTTGTCCTGGTCAAAAAAGCAAACGGCAAGTGGAGGATGTGCATAGACTTCAAAAAGCTGAATAAGGTTTGCCCAAAGGACAGCTACCTCCTTCCCAGAATCGACCAGCTGGTGGATGCGACCTCAGGCCATGAGCTCCTCACCTTTATGGACGCATTCTCCAGCTATAATCAAATTAGAATGGCATCGGAAGATGAAGAGAAGACAGCTTTCATCACTAATCGTGGCCTTTACTGTTACAGGGTCATGCCTTTCGGCCTCAAGAATGCGGGCGCAATCTACCAACGGTTGGTGAACAAAATCTTCAAAGGGCATATCGGCCAAAATATGGAAGTCTACGTGGACGATATGCTCGTAAAAAGGAAGTCTTTCAGAAGTCATGTCGCCGACCTCGAGGAGACCTTCGACGCTCTCCGAAAATATAGAATGAAGCTGAACCCCACTAAATGCGCTTTCGGAGTAACCTCAGGAAAGTTTCTGGGCTTCATGGTATCAGGGCGTGGGATCGAGGCCAATCCAGAGAAAATTCGCGCCATCCAGGAGATGGCCGCCCCAAAGTCGATCAAAGAGGTTCAGCGCCTCACGGGGAGGATAGCGGCCCTTAATCGCTTCGTCGCAAGGTTGGTCGAATGGTGCTTGCCCTTCTTTCAAACCCTCAAGCAGCCGAAGAACTTCTGTTGGACCTCTGAGTGCCAACAGGCGTTCGAAGAGTTAAGAAGCTACCTTGGCTCACCCCCGCTGTTGGCAAAGTCTGAACCTGGGGAGGAACTATTTTTATACCTAGCGGTCTCTCCCATGGCCCTCACGGCCGTCCTTGTCAAAGAAGAAGCAAAAGTCCAGTGACCAGTCTACTACGTTAGCCGCACGCTGAGGGACGCCGAGACCAGGTACACCAAATTAGAAAAACTGACTTACGCCTTGTTGATTGTAGCTCGGAGGCTCCGACCCTACTTTCAAGGGCACATCGTGACGCTACTCACCAATCAACCGATCAAGGCAGTCTTGCACCGGGCGGATACCTCTGGGAGAATGGCAAAATGGGTGATCAAGCTCACAAAATTCGACATCAACTACCGACCCAGACCAGCAGTGAAGGCCCAAATACTGGAGAATTTCGTAGTAGAGTGCACCATCCCAGAGGAGGCTGAACCTGAGCAAAGTCGAAGGCCCGGTTCTTTTAGACCAGATGGGGGGAGAGGCCTTACAGCGCCCTAACGTGCCCCCACAGCCCTGTTAGGGACAGGAGGAGAACCTCACCCTAACTTGAGCAAAGTCGAAGGCCCGGTTCTTTTAGATCGGATGGGGGGAGAGGCCTTACAGCGCCCTAACGTGCCCCCACAGCCCTGTTAGGGACAGGAGGAGAACCTCGCCCTAACTTGAGCAAAGTTGAAGGCCCGGTTCTTTTAGACCGGATGGGGGGAGAGGCCCTGCAACGCCCATATGCGCCCCCACAGCCCTGTTAGGGATAGGAGGAGAACCTCGCCCTAATTTGAGCAAAGCCAAAGGCCCGGTTCTTTTAGATCGGATGGGGGGAGAGGCCTTACAGCACCCTAACGTGCCCCCACAGCCATGTCAGGAACAGGAGGAGGACCTCATCCTGACATGAGCAAAGTCAAAGGCCCGATTCTTTTAGACCGGATGGGGGGAGAGGCCCTACAACGCCCATATGTGCCCCACAGGAGGAAAATCTTGCCCTAGCTTAAGCAACTTCAACCGGTGGTAAGCCCAGCCCGGACCTCTACGGGAGCCGGGCTCCGTCGCCAACTTCGATTTCTGATAAATCCCGTTTGGACTACCACGGGAGCCAGACTTCGTACCCTACTTTGATTGCAGGAAGACTTCACCCTGACTCCTACGGGAGCCAGGCTCTGTCCACGACGCCAAGGAAGACTCCACCCGGACTCCTACGGGAGCCGGGCTCCACCCGCGACTTCAATTCTGAGAGGACTCTGCCCGGACTCCTACGGGAGCCAAGCTCCGCCCGCGACTTCAACTCTGAGGGGACTCTGCCCGGACTCCTACGGGAGCCGGGCTCCGCCCGCGACGCCAACCGCAAGGAGGACTCCGCTCGGACTCCTACAGGAGCCGGGCTCCGTCGCCAACTTCAATCGCCAGTAAGATCCGTCCGGACTCCTACGGGAGCCGGACTTCACACCTAACTTTAATTGCAGGAGGACTCTGTCCGGACTCCTATGGGAGTCAGGCTCCACCCACAACTCCAACTTCAAGAGGGATTCTCTGCCCGGACTCCTATAGGAGCCGGACTTCATCACCAACTTCAACAGCTAGTGTTCTTCGTCCAGACTCCCACGGGAGCCAAACTTTGCCTCGGCTTCAGCGGAGAAAAATTCCAAGTGAAAAAGGAAGGCAATGGATCGCAACAGCGATGATTGAAAAACAAACAGCGCCCGAGGTACAGAAAACCCTGTCACAGCAAGGATTGGGACTCCCATCGGGAGTCCCAGCTTTCAAGGAAGCTTTCGATGCAAAATAGGACAATTTACTCAGGGTGACAGAAGCTCGGACCCCCAGACTCAAGCCCTAAGAGGGACTCCAAGCCCGAATGGCCCCGGGCGAGCCTGCGGTCATTGACGGAAAAGATGGGTTGGTGCAATGGCAACCGGGTACCTTCGAACGGCGTAAAAATTGAAAAGGAGCTCGACAAATGACAATCCAACACGAATAAAAGGGACCACCGATGACCTTAGGATGTCGTAAAAAAAAAAAAAAAAAAGGAAAGAGAAAAAGAAAAAAGGGGAAAAAAGAAAAGAAGGAAGAGAGAAGAAAGAAGAATAAAGAAGTTCGATAGACAATTATTCGATGCAAGATGCGGGCGAAGTAACAAAATCTCCTTTTCATTTTTCAATTAACAGGATGTACGTTACAAGACCCGGTGGGCCAGGAAAAAAAATATATATATATATATATATACATCATTGCAAGTCTCGCGAACACGGTTTGGAAAGGATACACCGAAGGCTGCTTCGAGCTGCAAACTTCTCTTCCCATTTCTATCCTTCCCAACCACGTTGTCCAGTGCGTGTGACGGGCTCATCGGCTTTCACCCTGCCTTGTTTCGCTCCACCTCCGAAGCCCCAACTTTATGGGGAAAAGGATGGGATAGATTCCCGGGAGCTGTAGGGGCGACGGCAGCGGTGACGAAGACCTGTTTCAAGAAGAACCGGAGTCACCCCGGGGGCAGCGGTGGCACCAAAGGTATGCGTCATCACCGAATGCTCCATGACAGCCACCGTCCAAAATACTCCGGCAAGGTCGGCATGCGCTACTTCCATCGTCCCCGCAACAAGTTTCACTGCCCCACCGTCGACGTCGACCACTTCTGGTCCCTTAGCCCCGACGACATCAAGGATCCTGCCACAGCTTGTGACGGCAGTTCTGCCCTCCTGATCGATGTCACCCCATCTTGCTACTCCAAAATTCCTAGGCAGAACACCTTTATCGGTGGTCCCCATTATTAAACCCCTGTTGCTGAAGGAATTCTTCCTCGAGCCCCCTTCGAAACGACGGGGACCCTCAGCGGCCACTCGATGGCCAGAGAACTCACCGACCGCTGTTCTCCTCCTCGCCTTCCTCCAAGCCCTTGACATCCCCTTAAGGATGGCCTTCGGGGTGGAGGACATGATGGGGAAACCCCTTGGAGAGGAGTAGGGGGACTGAAGATGGCAAGGACCAGTGCGGAGGATGCTCGGAGTTGGCAGGGGCACCAAGGAAGTGGCTGAGTACCTAGGCTCTCAGATAGAAGAAAGGTGCCATCCTTTTGGCAGGATGAAGCCCTGAAGGAAGGGTAGGGGGTTTAAATAGGCAGCGGATCTTAGCGCAATTATGACGACGGGTGTCCCTAGGCCAATCGGTGCTTACCACGTGTCCCGCGTGTCCCACTCGCCGCTATCGAGGATTGACTGTTTGCGAATTTCCATAGCGCGATGCTTGGGCTTGTGTTTCGGTGGGAGTTCCGAAAAGACTCTTCAGGTCGCCCTAATCGAAAAAAGGGCTCTGGCGCGCGCACATTTAATGCAAAAATATATGGGGGCGGCCGTGCGCAGGATTCGAGGGGACAACTTCGGCTATATCTCTGTACTTCCTTCATTCAAAATTCAAACTCGAAAGTAGGGGGACTGGTGTTGGGTACAAAATACCCACAGCCGAAGTTCTCAACAGAATCAGCTCTGGGAGGACCCCGCCCGAACTCCTACGGGAGCCGGGCTCCGCCCATGACTCCAACTTCAAGAGGGACGCCGCCCGGACTACTACGGGAGCCGGGCTCCGTCGCCAACCTCGACTGCCGGTAAGCTCCGTCCGGACTCCTATGGGAGCCGGACTCTGCGTCTGACTTTAATTGCAGGGGACTCCGCCCGAACTCCTATGGGAGCCGGGCTTCGCCTGCGACTTCAACTCCGAGAGGACTCCGCCCGGACTCCAACGGGAGCTGGGCTCCGCCCATGACTCCAACTTCAAGAGGGACTCCGCCCGGACTCCTACGGGAGTCGGACTCCATCGCCAACCTTGACTGCCAGTAAGCTCCGTCCGGACTCCTATGGGAGCCGGACTCTGCGCCTGACTTTAATTGCAGGGAACTCCGCCCGAACTCCTACGGGAGTCGGGCTCTGCCCGTGACTTCAACTCCGAGAGGACTCCGCCCGGACTCCTACGGGAGCCGGGCTTCGCCCACTACTCCAACTTCAAGAGGGACTCCGCCCGGACTCCTACGGGAGCCGGGCTCCATTGCCAACCTCGACTACCGGTAAGCTCCGTCCGGACTCTTATGGGAGCCGGACTCTGCGCCTGACTTTAATTGTAGGGGACTCCGCCCAGACTCCTACGGGAGCTGGGCTCCGCCCGCGACTTCAACTCTGAGAGGACTCCGCCCGGACTCCTACGGGAGTCGGGCTCCGCCCACGACTCCAACTTCAAGAGGGACTCCGCCCGGACTCCTACGGGAGTCGGGCTCCGTCGCCAACCTCGACTGCCGAAAAGCTCCGTCCGGACTCCTATGGGAGCCGGACTCTGCGCCTAACTTTAATTACAGGGGACTCCGCCCGGACTCCTACGGGAGCCGGGCTCCGCCCGTGACTTCAACTCCGAGAGGACTCCGCCCGGACTCCTACGGGAGCCGGGCTCCGCCCACGACTCCAACTTCAAGAGGGACTCCGTCCGGACTCCTACGGGAGCCGGGCTCCGTCGCCAACCTCGACTGCCGGTAAGCTCCGTCCAGACTCCTATGGGAGCCGGACTCTGCGCCTGACTTTAATTGCAGGGGACTCCACCCGGACTCCTACGGGAGCCGGGCTCCGCCTGCGACTTCAACTTCGAGAGGACTCCGCCCGGACTCCTACAGGAGCCGGGCTCCGCCCACGACTCCAACTTCAAGAGGGACTCTGCCCGGACTCCTACTGGAGCCGGGCTCCATCGCCAACCTCGACTGCCGGTAAGCTCCGTCCGGACTCCTATGGGAGCCGGACTCTGCGCCTGACTTTAATTGCAGGGAACTCCGCCCAGACTCCTACGGGAGCCAGGCTCCGTCTGCGACTTCAACTCCGAGAGGACTCCGCCCGGACTCCTACGGGAGCCGGGCTCCACCCACGACTCCAACTTCAAGCGGGACTTCACCCAGACTCCTATGGGAGCCGGGCTCCATCGATAATTTCGACCGCAAGTAGACTCCGCCCGGACTCCTGTGGGAGCCGGGCTCCATCCTCAACATCAACTGCTGGTAAGCCCTGTCCGGACTAATACGGGAACCGGACTTCGCCTTCGACTTTAATTGCAGGAAGACTTCACCCGGACTCCTACGGGAGCCGGGCTTCGTCCACAACTCCAACGATTGCAGAAAGGCTCCGCCCGGACTCCCACGGGAGTCGGGCTCCGTCCACGACCCCGACTGCAAGTAGATTCCGTCTGGATTCCTACGGAAGCCAGGCTCCGTCTTCTATTCCAACTGCGGGAAGACCTCGTCCAAACTTCTACAAGCATCGGACCTCGCTACCATCTCTAACCGAACTTTGACCGACCAATCTGGACCCCCTGGCAGGCCACAGTAATGGACAACACTGCTCCACTCCCTGCGGCGGATCCTGTGCGATTCCACCACCCCCAGATGAGTCACGACAGCAGACGTCGCTCCACTCTCTGTAACTGATCCCACGTGGCGAGCCACGGTGATAGCCACGACCCCACTCCATTACTCTCCGCAATAAATTTCTCTTGACTCTGGGCGGCCCACCACCAGACGGTTACAGGCGTCGCTATCAATCTGTTGCCCTCTCCGTCTATAAAAGGGAAACCCCAGATACGTTATTCCATAAGCTCTCACTTTTCATCTCAAAACTCTGCTAAATTCTCTGTTCGAGCACTCCATTCTTGTTGAGGCAGAGAACTGACTTGAGCGTCGGAGGGTCTTGCTGGAGCAACCCTACCTCCGGTTTAGACTCTTTTTGCAGGTCCCAACGGCGACCGCGACTCCCTCGACTCCAGCCTCTCCGGCGCAAGCGGATTTTTGCACCAACACCTTTACATTAAGTTTTGACATGTCTTGGAGAAAATTAGATTCTCTCTTAATGGACCTCTCTTAGGATATCACTACTTAAAAGGATATCTGAAAAGAGGAATTGAACTTTGTTAGATATGGTTCAGTCCACTGTGAGGTTTGCTAGTCTGACTGAGGTTATGTGTTAGAGACTACTTGAGATGTGCTCGAGAACGTTCTGAGCAAATCGATCACCATAATTCCATATAAGATATGGACTTAGGTAATTCAATTCTCTCTTACTTTGATATTTGGGGTGTCAAGCTTATGTGAAATATTCACAAATCGACTAGCTTGGATCTTGGTCTAATAAATATTATTTTAAAAATATTTTTTTTACCTTCTGATGGACATAAGATGTTCATGAATCTTAAGATATTCTTTTTAGAAAAAAAATTCTTAATGAAGGAACCGATACTGTTAAGAGTAAGCTTGGTGAAGCTTGATAGGTCAAAGAACCAACTCTGACACAAACCAATAAAATCGAAGTTGATTAGATCAATTCTGAAACCCGATGTAAAGGCATCCTTGAATAGATATAGTAGAGTACCGTATCAGTCGAATAGATACTTTAATTTTTAGATTCAAGATAGAGATTTGATCTCCCATACAGATGCAATACAGGGATCTAATATTAAGAAGTGGCTTGAAGCCATTAAATCTAAAATGAAGTCCATAAAGATCAATGATATATGGACATTCATTGGTTCACCTAAAGGGATAAGACCCACAAGATGTGAGTGAATTTTAGATGAATAAGAGGTACAGATGGAAAGGTAGAGACCTATTAATTCTGTCTGATTGTCAAAAAATTTCATCAAAATTATAGTATTGACTATGACGAGATGGTTTTCTAATGACAATCCTCAAGTTCATTCAGATTGAATCAAGTTTCTCAGAGTTAGAATATATATTTTGAATATATGGCTTCGTTAAGAATGAAGTAGAATTCTGTATGTACAAATGGACTAATAGTTCTATAAAACTATTTTTGTGCTATTTGGATGAAATTCTCTTAATCTTGAATGACATCCCTACATTACAGAGAATAAAAGCTTGATTGTCATCTTTGTTCTTCTTGAAGATTTAGAAGGTTATGAGAATCATTCTTAAATATTAATGAAATACTAAGGACCAATGGCTCGTTTATGGAGAATCTGACTTAAAACTTATGGAATACTGATTCTAATTTTTTATCGGATGGGAATGACAAAGTTGTGTCAGATTGTATTTTCATCCTAAAAAGATGAGCGACATGCTGGAAAGGTTCCATGCAATAGTTAGTAGCCAATTTTATTTGCGATATGGAATTTTTTATAGTATTTGATGCAGGTAAAGAAGTTGTTTGGTTATGAAAGTTTATTAGCGAGCTTGGAGAGATATCCTCCATTGATGGTCCAGTTCTTCTGTATTAATAGCACTACTGGAGCCATAGCTCAAGCTGAAGAACTGATGTTCTATCTGTGAACCAAACACTTTTTGCATTGCAACCATCTTATTCGATAAGATCAAAATAAAGTCAACCTCAGGAAGATCGACTGAAAGAAAAACTTGACCGATCCATTGACTAGAGCAATCGGATCTAATGAGTTCGATGATCTAAAATGGAAGATGGGTAATTGATACCATTCTGATTGGCTTTAGTCCAAGTGGGAGTTGTTGAAAAATATATCCTAAAGCCAATCATCGAGGTTATAGATGATTGTGCTCCATATAAGTATATGAATTATAAAATAATAAATATTATCTGACAGATTCATCATAAGGAATATATCTTTCAAAATAGAACTCATATATTATAATGAAGTCTTTAGAACTACTATCAAAATGATAAAAGAGGATTTATCATGTGGTTCTTAAATCATGCTCGTAACCAAATGATACAATTGTCATAAAGACGATCATTGTATCGAGTGTAGATCATTGTATGCCATATTAGTTAGTTGTCCTCTTAACCAAGATGTGTGGTAACATAGGTATGGCATATAAGTGATATGTAGGAGTACATTTCACTGAGCATGATCACTTTCAGAGCACTCTGCTATCAAGGGTTGCTCTAATGAGATATGGGTATATATGTCTCTTAGACCTGATGCTGTCTCGATGACTTGCAAGCAACTTATTGTGCTTTGATGCCAGACTATCTAAATTTTTAATTCAGTGATAAAAAGTTTTTGGGTACAGTCAAGTATTTGTGAAGTCTGAGTGTAAGTCAAGATAGGATTGACCGCTTTAAGTAAAATTAGAGATGATGCTTCATTGTGTTTCAATTCAGCAAAACTTTAGCCAAAAAAGTCCTAGTGAGGAGTCACAGGATTTTTGAGATTGAGACACAATGTGGACCACTCTTTTTGGGTTGACAGTTTAACCCAAAGTCATCTTTGAGCATCAAGTGTCAAAGGGATGAATTATACAATAACTATATCCACATGGGTTCTAGAGTGTTGCTAGGCATACATTCGACCTATCCAAACGTCGGGTCCTATTGCTAGATGGTTACATCGATTAGTACAAGAATTATTTTTGTGCTATCGATTTAGGTTCAAATCTATGGGGTCACATACATACAAGTACCTATCTGATCAAATGACTGATCGATGATTATGAATCATTGAAGGGTTTAATTATCAATTTGATTGATGATTAATCCTATGCAAAGGTTATAATAAATTATTTACTAATAGTTAGTAAATTAAAAAAATAATTAATTAATAATATGATTATTAATTAGTTCAATTTAATTGAGTAATGAAGATTGGATTAGATCTAATTAAATTGGGTTCAATTAGATTGGCTTTGGATTAATTAGATGCAGCCCTATTTAGTAATAGGGCTTATTCCAATTGATCTTAGAAATGTATGAATATAAAATTATTTTATAAATAGGCTTAGATTGGATCTAATCCTATTGGATAATAGACTTTGATTGGATCGAATACCATTTGAAAATAGGCTTGATTGGATCAAGCCCTATTATGAAAAAAATTTCCTTGATATCCATTAAGAATCAATTTCTGAATTAATGGGGTTTTAATCTAACTAATTTCAAACTAGATTGAGGTCTAACTGGGCTAAGATCTAATTAGTTAGTTTGTTATAACTAATTCCTAAATTAGTTAGGATTGAATCCAAGAATTAGTTAGAATTTGATCAAAATCTTGAATCCTATTTGAGAATAGGATTAAACCCAAAACAAAGCCACCCCATGTGATAATTAATTCTCCACACCTCATTTTTTTATCATGAGAAACCCCATGCCCCATAAAAAAGCACCGCAACCCTCTCCTCTCTTCCTCCCATGAAAAAGGAGGCACCCCATCTCCTCTTTATGGTCACCCAAAACAAGGAGGGGGGCGTCCAAGAGTTGGATGCCCCAAGATCCTGCTCGCAACATCCATTTTCTCTTCTTCTTGATATATTTTCTTGATATTTTCTTAGACATCAAAGAGAGTTTTTTTTGCTAGTCATACAACAGAAAATTAGAGAAGAAAAGTTCTTCCAAAGGAGAGAAAGATCAAAGAAGAAGAAGGGTCTTCTTTCTTGCATGTAGCCTTGAAGAAGCAGGGGTTCTTCTTCCAGATTTTTTTTTATTTTTTTAAAATAAAAATTAGATTAGATCTAATTTTTAACATATGAATTTTAAGGAAAAATATGAGAAAAAATTTGGTTTGGGTTTGGAGAGTCTTAAAGTTTTAGGTCAAGGAAGAAGATGGATCTTCTTTCTTGTGCACAGCCTTGAAGAAGAAGGAGTTCTTCTTCTAGATTTTTTTTTATTTTTTTAAATAAAAATTAAATTAAATCTAATTTTTAATATAAAAATTTAGAGAAAAAATTTAAAAAAAAATTGATTGGGCGTTTGGGGATCTCTAGAGTTCTAGATCAAGAAGAAAAAGGGAGAAGAAGAGAGAAGAACGGTTCTTCTCTTGGATCCCTTTTTTGAATTTTTCTAGATCTCAAGATTTTATATGATTTTTAATATTAAAAATCAGATTAGATCTAATTTTTATCATAAAAAATCAGAAGAGAAAAGTTCTTCTTAAGGGTGTGAAAGGAAGAGAGAAAGGTTCTCTCTTATGCATGGAAAATTGAGAAGAAAGAGTTCTTCTCTTGATCTCTATTATAGAGATCTGATGCATGGGTCCAGAAAAAAAAGGAGAGGATCTCTTTATTCTTTATTTTCATCATGTTCCTCTCAAATCAGCCGATGGATAGTTTCTTTGTGAGCTAGCACTTTCAGGGAGATCGATCAGCATGAGGGCTTTATGTGGATACCCATAAAGGCCGAACGTATGTGCAGCTGCCAAGCATCATGAAGAACCATCTATCATAGATTTCAGATGCGGTGATCTACTACCCATGCTTAGGTATAAAGTTTTATATTCAATTAATATTTAGATATGATCTAAATATAGATTAGATATATCATGTACTTGCTAAATTTTAGATTTCAGATGTTTACACATGTATATTAGTTCATATCATAGATCTTGTATGGTGATTTAGATTTAATCTATGTATGTATTATAAATTAAATTATTTAATCTATATATGTTCCATCATAAAATTTTTTAAAAATGCATTCACGTCACCCCCCACGCTTCCTTTCACTAACAAAAAGAGTTGTCTCTATTTTGTTACCTTTATCGATGATCAGTCATGGTATGGATAAGTATATGAGATATAAATCTAAAAATATGAAAGGTGCAAATAATTCAAATATAAAGTAGAGAAGCAAATTGAAAAATTTTTAATGATCCTTCAATCAGATCGAGGATGCAATATCAAAAAAAAAATTTTCTCGATTATCTCATAAAATGCCATAGTTTTATATTGGACTGCTCTTATTACATCTCAGCTCAATAAGATAAAAAGAGTCATGGGACTATATGAGATATGATCCAGTCCATAATAAATTTTACTAATTTAATTTTATTTTTTTAGGAACATACTTTAATTCTATAGAATTGGGTTATCTCTAAACCTGTTTCTACCACTCCATATGAGATATGGCATGGTGAGAACTGAATCTTGATTATTTTGAGATCCAAGGATGTCCAGCCTGTGTCAAAGATAGCAGGTGGATATGTTAAAGAATAGGTCTATAAAGCTCATTTTAAAAGAGTTTGTAATACTATTTTCTGATAGAATCATAATGTGATTGTGACCCGACATGCTATCTTCTTAAAAAATTATTTAACCAAGATGAAGTAGTAGAAGAAAAGTTAAGCTCAAAGAGAGTATCTCTGAAGAGTAATAAGCCATAGGACCTAAAGAACCTAAAGAACCTATTCATGATGAGCCAGTAGACATATATTCCTCCTCCACCTCGTACACAATGTAGGATCTCCAATCCTCTCGAAAGGTACTTAGATATGCTTAATAGAGGATGTAAAAAAAATTATTTCTCATGAGAAATAAGGAATATAGAGATGATACCAAAATTTTCAACGACGTGATGTTAGACATCGACTCCAAGAAAAGGATGTGAATTAGCTTTTCTGACTGGATATCTTTTGAAGATTTCTGTATGGAATAGCTTATGAATTTTACTTCTTGTGATATGAGATCACAAAGTCTGAAATAATCTTGGAGTTGGAATGTTCATTTCGATGATACGATCAAATTATTTATCAGAAATGAAAGATTATGTATTTTTAAAAGGGTCAGTGGGAGTGTCCAATACTAACATCAGTTAAAATATAGTTTGTTGGGTATAAAATACCCACAGCCGAAGTCCTCAGCAGAATCAACTCCAGGAGGACTCCGACCGGACTCCTACGGGAGCCGGGCTCCGCCTACGACTCCAACCTCAAGGGGGACTTCGCCCGGACTCCTACGGGAGTCGGGCTTCGTCGCCAACGTCGACCGCCGGTAGGATCCGTCCGAACTCCTACGGGAGCCAGACTACGCCGACAACTTCAACCGCAAGTAGACTCCGCCCGAACTCCTACGAGAGCCGGGCTCCATCCTCAACATCAACTGCCGGTAAGCCTTGTCCGGACTCCTACGGGAGCCGGACTATGCCTTTGACTTTAATTACAGGAAGACTCCGCCCAGACTCCTACGGGAGTCGGGCTTCGTCCTCGACTCCAACGGCTGCAGACAAACTTCATCCGGACTCCTACGGGAGCCGGACTCCACCGACAACTTCAACCGCAAGTAGACTCCACCCGAACTCCTACGGGAGCCGGGCTCCGTCGTCAACATCAACTGCCGGTAAGCCTTGTCCGGACACCTACGGGAGCCAGACTTTGCCTTTGACTTTAATTGTAGGAAGACTCCACCCGGACTCCTACGGGAGTCGGGCTTCGTCCTCAACTCCAACGGCTGTAGACAGACTTCGTCCGGACTCCTACGGGAGCCGGACTCCGCCGACAACTTCAACCGCAAGTAGACTCCGCCCGAACTCCTATGGGAGCCGGGCTCCATCCTCAACATCAACTGTCGGTAAGCCTTGTCCGGACTCCTACGGGAGCCGGACTTTGCCTTTGACTTTAATTGCAGGAAGACTCTGCCCGGACTCCTACGGGAACCGGGCTTCGTCCTCGACTCCAACGGCTGCAGACAGACTTCGTTCGGACTCCTACGAGAGCCGGACTCCGCCGACAACTTCAACCGCAGGAAGACTCCGCCCGGACTCCCACAGGAGCCGGGCTTCATCCTCGACTCCAACGGCTGCAGACAGACTTCGTCCGGACTCCTACGGGAGCCGGACTCCGCCGACAACTTCAACCGCAAGTAGACTTCGCCCGGACTCCTACGGGAGCCGGGCTCCGCCCACGACTTCAACTCCGAGAGGACTCCGCCCGGACTCCCACGGGAGCCGGACTCCGCCCGGACTCCCACGGGAGCCGGGCTCCGTCGCCAACTTCGACTGCCGGTAAGATCCATCCAGACTCCTACGGGAGCCAGACTTCGCACCTGACTTTAATTGCAGGGGACTCCGCCCGGACTCCTACGGGAGCCGGGCTCCGTCCGTGACTTCAACTCTGAGAGGACTCCGCCCGGACTCCCACGGGAGCCGGGCTCCGCTCACGACTCCAACCACAAGGGGGACTCCGCCCGGACTCCCACAGGAGCCGGACTCCGTCGCCAACTTTGACTGCCGGTCAGATCCGTCCGGACTCCTACGGGAGCCGGACTTCGCACCTGATTTTGATTGCAGGGGACTCCGCCCGGACTCCTACGGGAGCCAGGCTCTGCCCGCGACTTCAACTACGAGAGGACTCCGCCCGGACTCCCACGGGAGCCGGGCTCCGCCCACGACTCCAACCGCAAGGAGGACTCCGTCCGGACTCCTACGGGAGCCAGACTCCGTCATCAGCTCCGATCGCTGCCAAACTTCAGCCGACGGATCTGCACTCCCAGGCAGGCCACAATAACGGCCACGATCCTGCTCCACTTCCTGCGGCGGATTCCGCGCAGCTCCATCATTCCCTGACAGGCCGCAGTAACGGTCACAGCACTGCTCCACTTCCTACGACGGATCTCGTGCAGCTCCACTACTCCCTGGCAGGCCACAATAACGGCCACAATCCTGCTCCACTTCCTGCGATGGATACCGCGTGATTCTCCCATCCGCTGGCAAGTCGCGACAACAGACGTCGCTCCACTCCCCGCGGCAGACTCCACATGGCACACCCCGGTGATAGCCACGGGTCCGCTCCACTACTCTCTGCAACAAACTCCGCCTGACCCTGGGCAGCCCACTGCCAGACGGTTACAGATGTCGCTATCAAGCTACCGCCCCCTCCGCCTATAAAGGAGAAACCCCAGATACGTTATTCCATAAGCTCTCATCTTTCATCTAAAAACTCTGCTAAATTCTCCGTTCGAGCACTCCATTCTTGTTAAGACAGAGAACTGACTTGAGCATCGGAGGGTCTTGCTGGAGCAACCCCACCTCCGATTTAGACTTCCTTTGCAGGTCCCGGCGGTGACCGCGACTTCCTCGACTCCAGCTTCTCCGATGCAAGCGGATTTTTGCACCAACAGGATTGGCGCTAGAAGGAGGGCTCTAAAGGTCCCTAAGAAGACGGACGGGATGGGGGATGAGAGGCCGCAGGAAACTAACTCGGAGGGATGCAAAAAATAATGAAAGAGAAGAAGTCCCTAGGCGGTGGGAAGAAGGTTGAAGGTGCTGGAACTAACCTATATCACTCTAAGGGACCAGAGGGACGAAGACAGGGACGATTTGGAAGACACCTACGGCTCGAGAAGATGCCCACTGAAACAGGGCTCTCGAAGAGAAGGCAGACACTGATAGAAACTCTGGAACAGAATAGGGCACCTAAAGGTGGGAGGACGGGTTTAAATAGACCCTGGGATCCGACGCCATAATGATCATGAATCCCCCCAAGCCAGTCCACACCCGGCACATGTCCCACTCCCCCCGACGGGCGGTTAAAAGCGGCTGATGGATCAACAGGGCCATTATGGCACCGTACCTGGGCCAGTGTATCGATGAAAATTTTGAAGGGTCCCTTCGTATCACCCCGATCCGAAAAAACTCCAGCACGCGCACATTTAATGCCAAAATATTTGGGGGCGGCAGTGCGCAGGATTCGAGGGGACGGTTTCGGTTGTGCCCATCTCTCTGTACTTCCATCATTCGAAATTCAAACTCAAAAGTAGGGGGACTGGTGTTGGGTATAAAATACCCACAGTCGAAGTCCTCAGCAGAATCAACTCCAGGAGGACTCCGACCGGACTCCTACGGGAGCCGGGCTCCGTCTACGACTCCAACCTCAAGGGGGACTTCGCCCGGACTCCTACGGGAGCCGGGCTTCGTCGCCAACGTCGACCGCCGGTAGGATCCGACCGAACTCCTACGGGAGCCGGACTCTGTCGATAACTTCAACCGCAAGTAGACTCCGCCCGAACTCCTACGGGAGCCGGGCTCCGTCCTCAACATCAACTGTCGGTAAGCCTTGTTCGGACTCCTGCGGGAGCCAGACTTCGCCTTTGACTTTAATTGCAGGAAGACTCCGCCCGGACTCCTACGGGAGCCGGGCTTCGTCCTCGACTCCAACGGCTGCAGACAGACTTCGTCCGGACTCCTACGGGAGCTGGACTCCACCGACAACTTCAACCGCAAGTAGACTTCGCCCGGACTCCTACGGGAGTCGGGCTCCGCCCGCGACTTCAACTCCGAGAGGACTCCGCCCGGACTCCCACGGGAGCCGGACTCCGCCCACGACTCCAACCTCAAGGGGGACTCCACCCGGACTCCCACGGGAGCCGGGATCCGTCGCCAACTTCGACTGCCAGTAAGATCCGTCCGGACTCCTACGGGAACCAGACTTCGCACCTGACTTTAATTGCAGGGGACTCTGCCCGGACTCCTACGGGAGCCGGGCTCCGCCCGTGACTTCAACTCTGAGAGGACTCCGCCCGAACTCCCACGGGAGTCGGGCTCCGCCCACGACTCCAACCTCAAGGGGGACTCCGCCCGGACTCCCACAGGAGCCGGACTTCGTCACCAACTTCGACTGCCGGTAAGATCCGTCCGGACTCCTACGGGAGCCGGACTTCGCACCTGATTTTGATTGCAGGGGACTCCGCCCGAACTCCTACGGGAGCCGGGCTCCACCCACGACTTCAACTCTGAGAGGACTCCGCCCAGACTCCCGCGGGAGCCGGGCTCTGCCCACGACTCCAACCGCAAGGAGGACTCCGTCCGGACTCCTACGGGAGCCAGACTCCGTCATCAGCTCCGATCGCTGCCGAACTTCAGCCGACGAATCTGCACTGCCAGGCAGGCCACAATAACAGCCACGATCCTGCTCCACTTCCTGCGGTGGATTCCACGCAGCTTCATCACTCCCTGACAGGCCGCAGTAAGGTCACAGCACTGCTCCACTTCCTACGATGGATCTCGTGCAGCTCCACTACTCCCTAGCAGGCCACAATAACGGCCACGATCCTGCTCCACTTCCTGCGATGGATACCGTGCAATTCTCCCATCCGCTGGCAAGTCGCGACAACAGACGCCGCTCCACTCCCCGCGGCAGACTCCACGTGGCACACCCCGGTGATAGCCACGGGTCCGCTCCACTACTCTCTGCAACAAACTCTGCCTGACCCTGGGCAGCCCGCTGCCAGACGGTTACAGATGTCACTATCAGGCTACCGCCCCCTCCGCCTATAAAGGGGAAACCCCAGATACGTTATTCCATAAGCTCTCATCTTTCATCTAAATACTCTGCTAAATTCTCCATTCGAGCACTCCATTCTTGTTGAGGCAGAGAACTGACTTGAGCGTCGAAGGGTCTTACCGGAGCAACCCCACCTCCGGTTTAGACTTCTTTTGCAGGTCCCGACGGCGACCGCGACTTCCTCGACTCCAGCTTCTCCGGTGCAAGCGGATTTTTGCACCAACATAGTTGAATATAGAATTCTCCCTAAAAGACATAAAGTAAGCATCCTAAAGATCTATAGAGATAGATGTAATTGGATGCTTGTATTTTCATAGATAAAGCATAGAGAGTAGATGCTAAAAGGATTCAGCATAGAAATCTCAGATAGAGGTCTGCTACCCTCTCAAATATATATGTATGCCATGTAATATACTTGAACTAATATAGTTAATACTGTGAATGTCATGAATAGATATCAGTTGTATCCAGACTGAGAGTGCTGGATTGCTGTGAAAATATTATTAAGCTCTTGAGAAGAACTAAGGATTTATTTTTACTTGAAAGAAAGATCAAAGCTAGGAGTGAAAGGATGCACCAATTCAAATTTTATATCTATCATTGATAGTAGAATGACTACATTATAGATAATCATATCGATATCTTGGAAGGGTTCCAAGCAATCAATTGATGGAAGCTGAATATACTGTAGATGTGTAGGATACATTCTGATTCAAATATTAGTTACAAAACTGGATGTCATGCCATCAGATGCCATGACACTATACTGCAAAGATAATGGCACCATGGTCCTTGCTAAAGAGCCTAAGTCTCACCAGATATCCAAGCATATAGAACAGTAGAATACATGACTACCTCAAGTAGAAATACATAGAGGTGTAGAGAGCAAACTCTACATAAGATGTGGTTAACCCACTGGTAAATCACTTAGCTAGCCAAAGACTAAAGCCTGTTTTGAGAAGATAGGGCTTGGTAGATGGCAGATTGATTTTAGTGCAACTGAAAGATTGTTGGATATATGCTCTAAAAGTTAATCTTGGCTAACACATATTATATTTTCAAGACATATTTTTATACTTAAAGGGTATTTATATTACCATTCATATTTTATGTGTCTATGAATCATCCAAAGGATTAACAAGATAATGACATATATTCTCAAAGAATTGAGAATTTGAGACATATGCCATTGATGTTTAATTCCTAAATTGCTCTTGATTATAAGATCATCAAAAAGATGGTGATTGATCTAGATAGATCAGTGCACAGATCGCTTCTTTTGGACAGATGGGTCTCGAGTCTGCAGTGCAGTGATACTGGATCGAGAGTGCAGGTGGTTGTTAGAGAACAACTAGCACTGAGCGTGATCAACATGAGAAGTCACATAGATATTTACTTACTCGTTAGTGACTTTTTCGATGCTGTAATTGTATGACTGATCCTTTAACTTGCGGTGCCACAGCTACTCATAGTGAGACTGCTGAAGTTTGACTGACACATAAACATGGATCTCAACGAGCCCTTGTAGTGGATGTTGGCGATAGTTAGTCCACTGTAAGGGTAGGGTGTACACTTAGATGGAATCTATCGACTCTAGTGGAAGGAAGTAGTCCTATATGATTTAAGAAGCTGAGTCTTTAAGTATATGGCCATAGCAGTATGATTAATGAAAAAGAATTTTCATAAGAATCATGCATGGACTCAAGCTGATTGAATCTATCATACCACCAATGATAAGGTTTGATGATTCATTCATGATTTGCCTTCTAGTTGAGACTTACGTAGAGGAACTGTATCATACATTAACTGCACCTAGAGGTTCATCACCTTTTATTCTGTTGGATTGCTACTACATACTGTTAGGTGTCATTGGTGGATTGTGAGACCCACGAGCATCATCTTAATGATCGATTATCCTTGGTGGGCAGAGTTGGAATGGTTCCAACCCATTAAAAAGAGTTTCAATGATATTATGATAGGGATCACAAAATATTTCACTACCAGATAGAATAGAATCTATGAGGTCACACACAAAAAAAGTTTTAACTCATCAGATGGTTGAATTATGATTATGAATCATGATAGGATTTGATTATCAAATTGATTGATGATTGATCCAATGCAAAAGTTACAATTAAGTAACTCACTAAAGAGTTAGTGAGTTATAGGAGGATTAATTAGCAATTCGATTGCTAATTGGCTCAATTTGATTGAGCTATGGAGCTTGCATTGTTGGGTTCTGGAGACGTAGTGAAATATAGATTTCAATACTTTTAACATGCATATAATAATAAAAACAAGGTTTAACATTTAAACACAACTACCGAAACTCAAAGACCCAAGGAACCCCTTGATGATTACAATCAAATCACAAAATTAAGCATATGAGTAGAAGACCAGAAGTCATATACCACCATAAAGACTATGAATTGGTGATTTTGAGATCTCCACGAGACTCCAAATCAGAAGCCCTCTAACGGTGATCCACATAGGATTGGTCAGGGTCCTTCCCAACTCGTCATAGTGCTGCAGCCTTCTTCCTATGTGTGCTGCAGATAGTCCTTCGTAAGAACCTGATACACCATTTCTTGTATGCCTTCAAGACCTCCACTAGGATCACTCTAGGAACTCTTTTCCAAAGTATCAAACTACACTCTAACCAGATTTTATATTCAACACATGAATAATCTAATTTTTAGGACAAGCATCTCATACTTTCTTTTTTCTCTTCTCCCTTCCTTTCTATTTTTCTCTCCTTTTTTTCTTATCTTTTTTTCAGATTTTTTCTATTATTTCCTCTTATTTCCATGCCTATTCTTAGCTAAAAATGGCACATTAAAATAAAGTGAAAGTATCCCCTTTAAATAGGAAACTATGGGCGACACCATGGGATGCCAACTCTTGGCGTCCCTTAATTCCTACATGCCACCAATAATTTTTCAGCATGAAAAACAAGAAGTTGGCATAGAAAAAGAAGTGATTCACTAGTATAAGGACTCTTCCTCTACCTAGAAAAAATTAATTCACAATCAAATTGTGCATGGGAAAGGAATCAACATGAGATATGAAGAGTCCATGCCAATAAGGACTCTTCCATAAACTCAACATAGATATTGAAGGAAAACTAATCTAGTTGGCATTCAAACTCCTTGTAAGAGAAGGACTCTTCTTTCTCTTCTATGCCCATAATTCTAAGAATCATCTGATGACTCGAAGAATTAAAAAATATGTAGAGAAGTAAGGGAAAGAAATCAAGAGTCCATGTTGAAATGGACTCTTCCATTTCAATGCCATAAATGGGGCGTCCCAAATCCTTTTTGGCATGGAGTTCTTTCCTAGTGAAGGAATCCTCTTCCTCTTCCACATCCCACATCCCAAGGTGCCATCTGATGGTACACAATAATAAGGAATACATGGAACATGTAATAATTTTAAGATAAGTATGAAAGAAGGACTCTCCTCCCTTAAATCCAAAATAAATGTGACGCCATATTTTTTATGCATGTGGTTTAGGCATGGAGAAGGTGGATTCCATATAAAACTCTTTCATAAAATTCATATTAACCAACTAATAAATTAGATGGTTCAAACCTAATCACATTAGGTCAAGGCAACAAGACTAGGTTAGCACAAACATCTTTGCACTGAACCCAATTGGGAACTTGGGTTAATTCATGTGCTAGCAATTTAATTAACCCATTGAATTTATAAAAAATTCAAATTAATTGGATCAAAATTGAATTCTTATTGTGTATGATTCATTGGTTCCAAATCTAGCCAGTAGTGGACTCAAACTCTCAACATAACCCTAATTCGATTGGATTAGGTCAGCTTAAAAGTCCCAATCAACTAAGACTCTTCCTAATTGATTCTTGAATTAAACTCTTTTAATTTTGAAGAGTCTACAAGTCAAGATTGATATCTAGCAATGTATCATGACTATTTGAAAGATTTAAAATTTGATAGAAATACCAAAATTATCCTTCCATAGTGAGTTACCGTGCAACATCCCCAAAAGGCTATGGGTATGAAAATATGTCAAACTTAAATACCTAACCATATGTATCTCGATCTGATGATGATGACTCAATTGATGAACTAGTACAAACTATTTCTACTATTCGTCTCTGCTCTGGCCAAAGACTCTTAGAGTCACCATCCTATGAGATCACATAGGATGTTCTTTCCTCTTACAAGGAGTGATCGATTCTTTGTTGACCACTCACAACCTCCATGCACACTTTGCCATACCCAAAATATCTTACACACATCTCAAAGTAGTGTGTTAGGGAATAAACCAAAGTAAGAATCCATACACATATGGTACTATGGTGATCTCAGGTCAAAGGATCACATGCACTACTCCCATTGAAGAACCATCTGTCGACAAGCTGTAAGGCTCTATTAGATGCTCTTTTGCAGGTCTGTTCTGTGAACTCATTTTCTAATGAGCACCTACATCTTTGTATTAGTGTCACCACACAAGTGGTTGTGAGATCAACCACACTCTCTTTCGAGTATACATAGGATGTAGCAGTCTTATCGGAGTCATCGATCTCCAACTCGATGATCCAATAACTGAGAATATTTTAGATTAGGGCTATCAAGATTTTAGGTCTCAATGGCATGATGTCATCATGGTCCAAAAATCATTATCCTAATCTATGGGATTCATCATAATCTTATAAAAAAGATACAGCAAATGATAAAATATAATACCTCATATAAATAAAATAACTAATGTCATGCTAATGAGCAAGAAGATAATAAAGAAAAGTCCCATCACATCCCTATGTGATTGACTTGTAGAGCACTATTCTTTCAATTTTCCACTTGCACTAAAGCCAATCACCTCTGTATCTGATGCCCGTGCAATCAAGGTGACGATTACACTGCTGCTATGTAAGCCTTAGTGAACTAGTCGTATTATTCTGTTCTTAATATTAACTCATTTTATGATCATATCATGAATGAGGTGATAGTGCCTAGGATGTGTGTGGGTAGTCGGTGAGATGACACCCAACTTAATGATGAACCCTTCATCAGGCAACCCTTTTTTTTCTATTTTTACTAACAGTAATTAACTGAGTCAAATATAGTTTACTATTTAGAACTCTTCCAATTCACTGCTCCTATAGGACTTCTCAAGTACTTTGAGAATACTTTTTATAATTTTTAAAAGATCCTATCATAGATCAGCCCAAAATCAATGATTATGCATAAGGCATAATTCACATCAGGCTTGGTACATTGAACGTATGGGTAAGTAAACTCCTTACACCCATTCATGTTGAACCTTTTCAACATTAAATTTTATGTACCTAGATTGGGACAAGCCCTGCATCCACTTCCACCTATCCCTATAGATGCCAAATATATTGGATACTTAACCCAAATCTACTCCATGAAAACTTTTATGAAAAGCAAGCCATTGATCGAGTGTAATATCGGGACTACCTTCTTAATATGCTGTATGCCTCCCACATACATAACCAAAAAGTTAGTGAGACTCCTACTTATCTTCTTGCACATACACATGGTTCATCTATTTTTGATAAAGTTAAACATTTTGACCGTTCCATTAAAAATAGAAGTACCTACTCCTCATAAACTATCTGAATTCATAAAAGTATTTACCCTCCCATTAGAGACAACTTTCCTAGATGATATATGGCAATAGCAAAAATCCGAATAGATATCCCTAATAGCAACCTGTTGGGTTATACCCATAGGTGCTTCAACCATAGTCCATACTTGGTTGATGTTCAAGAAGTCTATTTCAGATGAAAAGATTTCATACCAACTGTTAGAGTCCCCACTCATAATAATTTTCGAATGGATCAAATAAAATATCATTCATAATGACGTATGGTGTATTGCCATGCACAATAACAAACCCATATTTTGAGTGGTACATTACACACTCAGACTGATCCTTCGGTGAGGAGGTATGTATCATGGTCGTACTTCATCACTAGGCACATTTGATCGAGGATTAACTTGTGGATACTTTACAAATTAAGATAGGATAGTTTATAGGTCTTGAACTTCTCAAATTCAATTATCCTCCCACTATCACCTTTTAAAAAAAAAAAATTCCTAAAAGGTGGCATACCTACTGATAAAACAACTTTTTGTCAAGTTGGATGGTAGTAATAGTAAAACATACTATTCTTTTAGGATAACCTATATACTTATAAAAATCATATTCTAGCACAAACTTATGTATATCAATTCTTTTCGCATAAGTTGGGCAATCTGTCTTTTGCCTTTTTCATATCTCATATGGAGTGCTCGTAATATATTTTTATAGTATTTAATTCATACAATAATTTCTAAAATATATTTTTAGAAAGAGATAATAATATTTTGTGAAGCATTTTAGTGAACACATCATATCACATATGAAGTGTCCATCTCTGGGTTGAGATATTATTAGCCTTCGAACATCCATATGTTCAAGACTCAATACCTTCCTTGCCCTAAGATGTGTGATCATCACATACTTATTTTTTGTTCTCATCAACATTGAGAACATCATTGAGTGACAGAAATATAAGACCATAACCATAAAATTTATCAGAGGGAGAGTAACTTTTAGTCTTAACATTAATTTCAAATCTATATTACAATAACATAGGGATTGAAATAATGTTTTTGATAAACAATGGTCTACTAGTTTCTAAGTAAGTAGGTTCCTACAACCTTAGCAACAATGGACGATTCATTAGTGCCAAAAGGCAAGTAGTCATCTCACTTCAGCTTTATAGATCATGCAATACTTTGCATAAGTAGAACCTATATAAGGTATCACATATCTTAAAAATTTTAAAGCTGAAACACTCAATGAATTATTAATTTGTATCATATACAAACTATTAGTAGATGCAACTTTTGCATCCTGCTACTACTTCACATTTGCAAGATAATTCTTATAATTTATTGCTCATCAATACTGTAACGATATTAGATACCTATAGTGAAGACATTCTTCACCTTTTTTTCCTCAACCATTCCTTTACATTTGGTCAATTTTAAAAATATACTAAGCAATGAATGTAATGATGCAAATGTGAATATAAGAACATAAAAAAAAGACTACTCATGATGACATGCACTAATTACATGAAGATTTTATCTAATTATGTCACCCACTATTTTAATAAATTTCATAGCCCTCAAGTATGAAATCGAAGAACCTTATCATGAAGTTTCTTAATAGTGTTAAGATCCCAATTCCTCATAAAAAAATCTTGTGGATAGCACAACAAGCTTTTATGAGTTTAAAGGTAAGTAACTCTTTACTAATTACATCTCATACAATTCTCAACATAATTTTTGCCTCTAAAATACTTATAACCTTATGGATAGTACAACAAACTATAGTATTTTAGTTAAGTCGTACCCTTCAATCCTATATGGTCATATTTGGATAATACTACCCTTGTGGATAGCACAACAAGACAGCACTACCAAATATGCCATAAGCATCACTAGGTCAATATCATACCAATCACTATAGCAAGCCTTGTGGATAGCACAATAAACTCACTACAGTTCTTGATATACTCTATTGACTTAGTACGAGTTAAATACCATTAACTTCATAATGAACCAAGACAATATTAAGCTAGTACCTACAGCAAGCCTTGTGGATAGCACAACAAGCCTACTATAGTTCTTGACATAATAATGACTTAGCATGAAAAGGCATGGGTAGTGTTCTTAACACTTCATCATTATGACTTAATATAATTTAACTAAGGGACTTAGGTCTCAAGCACATCCTAAACATATATATGCATCATATGCTATGTAAAATCAAAATCCTAACTACTAGGATGTAAGAGCATATCAAAGAAAATATATAGTTATAGACTTTGAAAAAATCATCCGAGCCACAGGATGATCTAAGGGTCTAACCCTAGGTGCATCATAGATTAAACTATCTCATGGTCAATCTTAATGCGCCTATGCTCTCCAGAAGCCTGGTAGTCTAGTCTTCATCACCATGAAGATTACCATGAATGCATATATCCATCAAAAATCAACATGGCATTTTATAACAATTATAAAATATTATAACATGCAACTCATGTTATTTCAATTACGATATCATTCAAACACATGTCAATTAAGATGTTCAAAATTATGGGCATATGATCCATCTAGGATTTTTAATTCAAGTTCAACACTTGACCCAATTTTTAACTTTTAAATTAATCAATTTTCATTCATTTAAGTTGAGTTGACCAATTCTAAGGTTAAACCTAATTCAATTAGGTTAACTCAGATTTAGTCACCCAAATTTCAAACCCCAATCCAATTAGGTAAATGACAAATTTGATTAACCAAAATTAAACTTAGCTTCTAATCAAATCAGAACAATGATTTTGATTTAATCTATAATCATTAAACTCTAATTACATTAGAACAATGAATTATAGTTAAATCAATTTATCGATAAAAAATCTTAATTGATATCGATGCATCATTTTCATGATCAAAATTTTTCGACCCCACGCATGCCTCGAGCAACAACCAAAATTATCGACCCACAATGGTGAGTCCCCAATAACATGGTGGTCAGCCCTTGGATCTTAAGTAAATGCATCAAATGCATAAACCTTAATCATTGACAATGTATATCCACATGCAGCATTCCAAGGCCCCCGTACATCACATGCACAGATATCAATTCCATCGAAAATAGATCATAAGATCTAAATTAAACTTATCACACAAGTCTATAAACCATAGAATTTCATATCCAAAGTTTGATCATGGAATGATAACACTTTTTTATTAATAATAATATATCAAAATCATCAATAAAACATTGATCAGAAAAATTGATTTCGACATAGTTTGAACTGGATTTAATCAATATCACAAGAATAACATGAAATTTGACTGAATCTATCAAGGGTGGCTTTGATACCACTGTTAAGTTTTGATGATGCAGTAGAATATAGATTTTAAAATTTTTAACATGCATACAATAATAAAAATAAAGTTTAATATTTAAACACAACCACCGAAACTCAAAGACCCAAGGAACCCCTTAATGATTACAATCAAATCACAAAATCAAATATATGAGTAGAGGACCAGAAGTCATATACCACCATGAAGATCATGAACTGATGATTTTGAGATCTCCATAAGACTTCAAAGTAGAAGCCCTTCAATGGTGATCCACACAGGATTGGTCAGTGCCCTTCCAAACTCATCATGGTGCTGCAGCCTTGTCACGCCCCCAGCCCGAGATCACGAGCAGGAGGTCGCGGCAACCACCGCATACTTATGAAGAACTCTCTCCATAAGCATGCAAGGCATCTCATCACGATATCAATGCATCACAGTGAAATAAATTTAAATAATTATTATTCAACTTTAATTCAAGTAATTAAAACAAATATCTTACATCTAATAAAATTTTACTAAAAATAAAACAATAGATCTAAGTTCAATGAAGTTGACAACGTTAAATCTCGCCTCTAAAAGTTCTGTCCCAATATTTCTACCCACGCTCATAATTAATTATCTGAATCTGAAAAATAGAAAGAAAGATAATGAGCTAGACAGCCCAGTAAGTAACAAATATCTCAACTAGATATTTCAGATATTATATAATTTTCAAGAACAATGCTGTAAATAAACATAAAAATATATTTCATGCTGATTTTATACAAATCCAATCTTTTCAAATATTCACATATAATATAATCATAAATTCGATTTGATTCAAAACACTCGTAACTCAACAGCCTCGACTATGATCAACGTTTAACCCCTATTGGTGGGGTCCACTGAATACCAGCGCACAACCCCCACTGGCAGGGTCCACAAACACCAGCGCACAACCTCCACTAGTAGGATCCACTAAATACCAATGCATAACCTCCACTGGCAGGGTCCACTGAGTACCAACATATAATCTCCATTGGTGAGGCCCACTGAAACATAGTTAGGCTGAGAGCATAAATCCGATCTGTATCAAAATACTTTTGTATCATAATATTTCATAATTTTTCACTGAACATGTGCATAATCGACATACCATAATATTTCAAAAGCACTTTTCTTTCAAAACATAATTTCATAAATCATGCATAATTTTAGAGAATAATTATTTATTTTCAAAATAAATGTGAAATATCTCGAGAAGATGATTCATTACTTACCTTTCACAGAGCACTGAATGAATAGATCGACTAATTTTTAGGAGATTCTTCAGTACCTATTATCCAAAATTATATTTTTATATTAATTTTAATTCAAAATTAAATCTAAACAAATCCCAAATCAAAATCTCACTTAGAATCAGACTCTTTCCTAAACTCGATCAAAATCATCAAAATGAAGCCTTTCACTATGCTAATCTTAGAAGGATAACTTTGGAGAGAGAAATCCATCAAGAGAGAAAAATAATTTAGAGAGAGAAAATTCTAAAGAGAGAAAGTTCAATTCTAGAGAGAGAAAATAAGGGTTCAGACTGAAAGAAGAGAGAGAAACTCTCTCTTATTTTTATTTTATTATTTATTTATTTTTTTTTTTTCTTTTCTTTTCCTTTTTCTTTTCTTTTCCTTTTTCCTTTTTCCTTTTTTTTTTCTTTTCTTTTTTCTCTTTGCTTTTCTTTTTCTTTTTTTCCTCTTTCCCTTTTTTCTTTTCTTTTTCCTTTTTTCTTTTCTTTTTCTTTTTTTTTCTTCCTTCTTCTACTTCTTCCCGTGGCCTCCCCTGGGTGAAAAAAATGAAACAGGGGACTAAATGGTCCCCTCATACGGTTGGCCGACCGATGATCGACCGGCATGGGAATGGCTGGCAGCCGAAGGAGAGCGCACCACCATCCCAAGGGTCCCAAACCGATGGCCGGCAACGACCACCGACGTCTGAAAATCAAAAAAAATCGAAACCTCTCCCACGACAAAATTCGACGACTCCGATCACTGACGAGCGTGCACACCGGCACGGGAAGGAAGGGAGAGAAAAGAGGAAGAGAACCACATGCTTACCTCGAGCTCCAGTGAGGAATTGCGATGGGCACGGTGATAGTTTTTGCGAGCAATTTTTGGCGATCTTCGCCGTTTCGCTCCAGGATTCTTTGGTAGGAAGAAGGGAGAAGGGTCTCTCCTTTAAATAGAACCAGAGGAGAGGAGTTTGACTCCTCTCCGATGAGGTTTCCGACTCCGATTAGGAGCCAGTCGGGAGAAGAAGACTCCTTGCGGGAGTCTTCTTCATTTTTTTTTTGTGGGCTGGGTTTAAGGCCCAATGGGCCGGATGTTACATTCTTTCCTTCTAAAAATAAATTTCATCCTCGAAATTTTTCTTACCTGTCACCATTGTATTGGAAGCCTGTGCATTCTGTTAAGTAAGTGCATAAACTCTTCCTTGAATTTTAGAAATCTGTCCACCACCCTTATGTTGTCCTTCATAAGTTCTTTGGCCAACTTGATTTTCAGTATTTAGCAGGCAGCTAGCAATTTTATGATCCATCTGACCACATTTGAAACAAGCACCTGTATTCCAATGGTAATCCTTGTCTGCATGATTTTTGCCACATCTGGAGCACTGCTCACCATCAATCTGTTGAGTCTTATTATCTATTGCTCCCTTAGCTAAACTTTTGATGTTGTTATTATTCTGCCTTTGTGTATCATTTGATTTTGCTCTCTTTCTTTGCTTTATTTCCCTTTCCATGCATTCTTCATTGACTTCTCTTTCAATTATCAGTGCTTTATTTACCACATCTGCATAAGTTGTCAATTCATATAGAACCACTTATTTTTGAATCTCAATTCTCAGTCCCATCTCAAACTTGTGAACACATTCTTGCTCACCATCCACTAATCTCGAAGCAAATTTTGCTAACTCTGTAAATTTTGCTTCATATTCAGTCACACTCATACCCTTTTACTTCAAATAAATAAACTTTTGCTCTTTCTGAATCCTTATACTCTGAGAAAAATACTGATCGTAGAATGCAATCCAAAATCTTTCCTAGGTAAGTATTTCACCGTCTTGTTCATACTTGCGCTGTAGTCGCTGACACCAGTTGTATGCTTCTCCTTGTAGTAAATAAGCTGCATATCGAATCTTTTCTTTATCAAGACACTCTTGGACAGCGAAGGCCTTCTCCATCTCCATTATCTAGTTATCAGCCTCCAAAGGTTTAGTAGTCCCCTTGAAAGCTGGAGGAGCAAGCTTTTTAAATTCTGAAATGTTGTTCCGTTGTACTGGTTGCTCTCCATGTTGTGGTGGTGGATGCTGATGTTATTGTGTATCTCGTTGTATCTGCTGTTGTTCAAGCATTTGCTGTTGTATTTGTTGTTGCGTTTGTACCATCTCGATTAGAGTCTGCATTAACTGAGCCATATCTGATTTCTGATGTGCTCTCGAAGTACTTTCATTAGGATCTACGACTCCCTCCTCCTAAGGGGTGCCACTAGTCAGATGGAGAGTGCTACCATCCCGTGGTTGTGATGTCTCTCTTGCAATTCCTTAAGTAGTTCTTGTCATTCTACGGGGAGGCATGATAACCTTGTAATAGTAAAATCTTATTAGATTCATTTATCTATTTGTTAGGATGGGTTTATTATGATGCTCATACTTTAACGTCCCAATATTTCTAATGTTTACCCACCTACACTCATACTATGTCTAATTCTATGTGTCATAATTTATCCACTTATGCTCTGATACCATATTAATTATCATGCCCCCGGCCCGAGATCACGAGCAGGAGGTCGCGATAACTGCCACATACTTATGAAGAACTCTCTCCATAAGCATGCAAGTCATCTCATCACGATATCAATGCATCACAACGGAATAAATTTAAATAATTATTATTCAACTTTAATTCAAGTAATTAAAATAAATATCTTACATCCAATAAAATTTTACTAAAAATAAAATAATAGATCTAAGTTCAATGAAGTTGACAATGCTAAATCTCGCCTCTAAAAGCTCTGTCCCAATATTTCTTCCCACGCTCGTAATTAATTATCTAAATCTAAAAAATAGAAAGAAAGGTAATGAGCTAGACAACTCAGTAAGTAACAAATATCTCAACTAGATATTTCAGATATTATATAATTTTCAAGAATAATATTGCAAATAAATATAAAAATATATTTTATACTGATTTTATACAAATCCAATCTTTTCAAATATTCATATATAATATAATCATAAATCCAATTTGATTCAAAACACTCATAACTCAACAGTCTCGACTATGACCAATGTTTAACCCCCATTGGCAGGGTCCACTGAATACCAGTGCACAACCCCCACTGACAGGGTCCATAAAAACCAACGCACAACCTCCACTGGCAGGGTCCACTAAATACCAATGCACAAACCCCACTAGCAGGATCCACTGAGTACCAACATATAATCTCCATTGGCTGGGCCCACTGAAACATAGTTTGACTGAGAGCATAAATTCGATCTGTATCAAAACACTTTTGTATCATAATATATCATAATTTTTCACTGAACATGTGCATAATCGACGTACCATAATATTTCAAAAGTACTTTTCTTTTAAAACATAATTTCATAAATCATACATAATTTTAGAGAATAATTATTTATTTTCAGAATAAATATGAAATATCTCGAAAAGATGATTCATTACTTACCTTTCACAGAGCACTGAATGAATAGATCGACTAACTTCTAGGAGATTCTTCAGTACCTATTATCCAAAATTATATTTTTACATTAATTTTAATTCAAAATTAAATCTAAACAAATCTCAAATCAAAACCTCACTTAGAATCAGACTCTTCCCTAAACTTGATCAAAATCATCAAAATGAAGCCTTTCACTATGCTAATCTTAGAAGGATAACTTTGAAGAGAGAAATCCATCAAGAGAAAAAAATAATCTAGAGAGAGAAAATTCTATAGAGAGAAAGTTCAATTCTAGAGAAAGAAGGTAAGGGTTCAGACTGAAAGAAGAGAGAGAAACTCTCTCTCATTTTTATTTTATTATTTATTTATTTATTTATTTTTTCTTTTCTTTTCCTTTTTTTTTTCTTTTTCCTTTTTCCTTTTTCCTTTTTTTTTCTTTTCTTTTTCCTCTTTCCTTTTCTTTTTCTTTTTTTCTTTTTTTCCTTTTTCCTTTTTTATTCTTTTCTTTTTCATTTTTCCTTTTCTTTTTCTTTTTTTTCTTCCTTCTTCTACTTCTTCCCGTGGCCTCCCCTAGGTGAAAAAAAATGAAACAGGGGACTGAATGGCCCCTTATACGGTTGGCCGACCGACGATCGATCGGCACGAGAATGGCTGGTAGCCAAAGGAGAGTGCACCACCATCCCAAGGGTCCCAAATCGGTGGCCGACGACGACCACCGATGTTCGAAAACTAAAAAAAATTGAAACCTCTCCCATGACAAAATCCGATGACTCCAATCACCGGCGAGTGTGCACATCGGCACGGGAAGGAAGGGAGAGAAAAGAAGAAGAGAACCACATGCTTACCTCGAGTTCCGACGATCTCTCTAATGAGGAATTGCGACGGGCACGGTGACGGTTTCTGCGAGCGATTTCCAACGATCTTCGCCATTTCGCTCCAGGATTCTTTGGTAGGAAGAAGGGAGAAGGGTCTCCCCTTTAAATAGAACCAGAGGAGAGGAGTTTGACTCCTCTCCGATGAGGTTTCTGACTCCGATTAGGAGCCGGTCGGGAGAAGAAGACTCCCTGCGGGAGTCTTCATTTTTTTTTTTTTTTGTGGGCTGGGTTTAAGGCCCAATGGGCCGGATGTTACAAGCCTTCTTCCTAAGTGTGCTGCAGATAGTTCTTCGCAAGAACTTGATACACCATTGCTTGTATGCCTTCATGACCTCCACTAGGACTACTCTAAGAATCCTTTTTCAAAGTATCAAACCACACTCTAACCTGATTTTAGGTTCAACACATGAACAATCTGATTTTTAGGATAAGTATCTCATACTTTCTTTTTTCTCTTCTCCCTTCCTTTCTATTTTTCTCTCTTTTTTTTTCTTATCTTTTTCTCAAATTTTTTTTATTATTTTCTCTTATTTCCATGCCCATTCTCAACCAAAAATGTCATATTAAAACCAAGTGGAAGTGCCCCCTTTAAATAGGAAACTATGGGCGACACCATAGGACACGAACTCTTGGCGTCTCTTAATTCCTACATGCCACCAATAATTTTTCAGCATGGAAAACAAGTAGTTGGCATGGAAAAAGAAGTGATTCACTGGTAGAAGGACTCTTCCTCTACTTAGAAAAAATTAATTCACAATCAAATTGTGCATGGGAAAGGAATCAACATGAGATATGAAGAGTCCATGTCAATAAGAACTATTCCATAAACTCAATGTAGATATTAAAGGAAAACCAATCTAATTGGTGTTCAAACTCCTTGTAAAAGAAGGACTCTTCCTTCTCTTCTATGCCTATAATTCTAAGAAACATCTGATGACTCAAAGAATTAAAAAATTCATGGATAATTAAAGGAAAGAAATCAAGAGTCCACGTTGAAATGGACTCTTCCATTTCAATGCCATAAATGGGGCATCCCAAATCCTTTTTGGCATGAAGTTCCTTCCTAGTGAAGGACTCCTGTTCCTCTTCCATGTCCCACATCCCAAGGTGCCATCTGATGGTGCGTAATAATAAGAAATATGTGGAACATGTAATAATTTTAAGATAAGTATGAAAGAAGGACTCTCCTCCCTTAAATCCAAAATAAATGTGACGCCACCTTGTTTATGCGTGTGGTTTAGGCATGGAGAAGGTGGATTCCATATGAAACTCTTCCATAAAATCCAGATTAACCAACTAATAAATTAGATGATTCAAACCTAATCACATTAGGTCAAGACAACAAGACTAGGTTAGCACAAACACCTTGCACTCAACCCAATTGGAAACTATAGGGTTTCAGGGTGGGCATGCACAGTGGAAATATAATGGATTTCAAAATTTTAATAAAAAAATTCTAAATATTAAACCCTTAAACTAGCATCTCCTTAATGATTAACAATCATATATAACATAAATTCAAGATTAAATTTAAGTTATAGAAGAATACCTGCAGCGCTTAATTCAAATTTCGGTAGAACCTCCACCAGGTGCCTAAGTGCTCGCCCTCCAACGGTGATCCACACAGGGCTATGATTAGGACATCAACTCTTTGAGATGATTTCTCTTCCAAAATTCTCACTCTGAGAATTTTTTTGAACACCAGGACCTCAAGACCCTCTTCCTCTTCTCCTAGCCTTCCTATCCTTACCTTTCTTCTCTCCTTGTCTTCCTTAATTCTCTTCCTAGACTCTTATCCTAAAATTGGACTTGTCCTTTCTATTTTTGGACTTGTCCTAATAAGAGAAGGAAGAAACTAATTACACAATAGGAAGAGGATGTTAGAAAGAAAAGAGAAATTGGAAATCTGAATGAATCCAATCCCCGGACGCACCCCCCTTTAAGTACTTAGCGATGGGTTGCCTTCGAGAATTTTTTGTGCCCCTTCCACACGCCATCTCGCATCCATCAAAAAATCTCACACCTCCTGATGAATTCTCATGCCCATCTAAAAGTTTTTGACACATAGCAATCATCAAAAAAAAAATCCAAGAGACGCTTCATGCAGAAGGACTCTTCGGAACATTTTTCTTGATGATTCTCCGATGAGTCGTGCAGCTTCCCATGAAATAATTTTTTTCCACCACCCATCAATGTAATTTTGTCCATACAATGGCCAAAAGTTAAGGCACTAACATAAGAATGTCGTGAAAAAAAATTTAGATTAAGAAGTGGTGTGACAAAGGGTTAGAGTCCTTCACAAGTTGGACTCTTGGTCAGGCGCATGGATCAGGCTGACAGGATTTCCAAGTTCAATAAATTTCTACGATTAAACCAGAAATAATTTTAACCTAAAAAAAGTTACACATGCTCAAAATAAAGTTAGAAATCATCCAAAAATTTATTTCATCATGGAACAAAGAATAAGCTCGAGGATGAGGCATCCTATCTCATGGGATGCGAAAGCTGTTTCTACACACAAAAACTGCACCCATGCATAAGAAAAATTCTTGACTCATAGAGACTTGGTTTCCTGGCTGTACATTTTTGGTACATGTAGCCAAGGGCTGAACCAACTCAAACCCAAAATTAATTTAAATTAATTTAGCCTTAATTAGCCCAATCGAGAATCAATTTTAAATCTGATTCGAAATATGGAGCTAGTTTTTTGCAATATGTGCTAGCATGTCAATTTTGCAAACATAATCTAATCCAATTAGACCCCTGATCAATATCCTTTGTGTGTGACCCATTGGGTTCCATATCTAGCCAGTAATAAATCTGAGTTCAAGTCAATTTGATTTGATTAAAATTTAATCTAACCGATCTAGATCCAATCAAGCTAACCCGATTTCAACAATTAGAACTCTTTCTAATTGGTGATTGAATTAAACTCTTTAATTTGATCAAACTCATAAGACAAGTTGGACGTCTAGCAATGTATCATGTCTACCTGAAAGATATAAAATTTTTTATGAAAATATCAAAAATATCTTTCAGTGGAAAGTTACCGTGCAATTTGATCCTGCGATCTCCCTACACCCCGAATATGACTCTGGATATGGAATGATGTCCAATCTAATATCATACTCATATTTCTCTCAATCTTATATGATGATTTAATTAATAAAATATTAAAAACTCTTTCTAATTTTTATTCTGCTTTGATCAAAGGCTTCCTGAATCATCAATCGATCAGAACAAGTAGGATGCGATTTTCTCTTACCTAGAGTGATCGATTTCATGTTGACCTACTCACAACCTCCATACACATTCTATCATATCTAAAACACCCCGAACATGATTAAGTCATGAATGAGTATGAACCAAAAAATATGGATTCATGTATACAAGGTTCTATAGTAGTCTCAGGTCAAAGGATTACATGCACAACTCCCATTATAAGAAAATATCTCTTGATAGGAAAGTAAATTCCATAAGATGTTTCTTAAGTCGGATCAATTTAGTGAACTTATTCTCTAATGAGCATCCACTTCCTTGTATTAGTGTCTCACACAAGTGGCATATGAGATCTTCCACCCTCTCCATCGAGCATACATAGAAAGTACTAATCTATCAGGAACATTGATCCCCTACTTAATGCTCTTATGACTAGGAATATTCTAAATCAAGATTTTTAAGATTTTAGGTCTCATAGGTATGATCTCATCATAATCCTAAATTTATTTTTCTAATTTATGAAGTTCATCATAATTATTATTAAAGTAAGATGCAGCATATGATGAAAAATATCTTTTATTATTTAAAGAGTCAATACATAAGTCTGGAAGATTACAAGAAAAACCCATCAAAATATAAATTTCGATTGGCTTGTAGGGCATATTCCTTTCAATCTCCCACTTGCACTAAAGCCAATCATCTTTATATTTTATCCCCATACAATCGAGATGACGATCGAACTACTGCTGTGGTAGAGCCTTAGTGAGTGGGTCTGCTATATTATTCTTTGTTTCTACTCATTCAATGACAACATCTTGTCTTTCGATTATTTCACGAATGGGATGAAAGCGTCTTAGAATGTGCTTAGATTTTTGATGAGACCTTGGTTCCTTTGCTTGAGCAACTACTCCAATATTATCACAGTAAAGTGGTACTGGATTCTTAATCTCAGGAATGACATCCAACTCAGTGATGAACTTCTTCATCCAGACAGCTTCCTTGGCGGCTTCACTTGCAGCTATATATTCTACCTCAGTGGTTGAGTCAGCTACAGTCTCTTGCTTAAAATTTTTTCAACTAATAGCTCCACCATTAAGAGTAAAGACATACCCTAAAATGGACTTGCTATCATCAGGGTCTGATTGAAAACTAAAGTCAGAATAACTTTCTAGTTTTAAATCAGATCCTCCATATACCAGAAAAATATCTTTAATCCTTCTTAGGTACTTAAGAATATTTTTCACTACTTTCCAATGATCTTCTCCTGGATCAGCCTGAAATCTACTAACTATGCCTAAGGCATAGGCAACATTAGGTCTAGTACATAGCATAACATACATGATCGACCCTACAGTCGAAGCATAGGGAATAGAACTCATTCTATTTCTCTCTTCCGGTGTTTTAAGAGACATCCTTTTAGAGAGATATATGCCTTGACTCATGGATAAATAACCTCTTTTACTTCCATTCATGCTAAACCTCTTTAGCACTAAGTCTATGTACCTGGATTGGGACAAGTCTAAAATCCTCTTAGATCTATCCCTATAGATCTTTATACCTAGTATATAGGATGCTTCATCCAAATCCTTCATGAAAAACTCACTTGATAGCCATATCTTGACTGATTATAACATTGAGATATCATTCCCAATAAGAATTATGTCATCCACATATAAAATTAAGAAGATAATGGCACTCCGATTAGTCTTTTTGTATACACAAGGTTCATCCATATTTTTGATAAAGCCAAACTCTTTGACTGTAACATCAAATCGGATGTTCCAACTCCTCAAGGCCTGTTTTAATCCATAAATAGATTTCTTAATTTTGCATACCTGATTTTCTCTCCCTTTTGAGACAAATCCTTTTGGCTGAGACATGTAAACCTCTTCCTCAACATAACCATTAAGGAAGGTGATCTTCACATCCATTTGTCAAATCTCATAATCATGGTATGCTACTATTGCAAGCAAAATCTGTATAGATTTGAGTATGGCAATAGGTGAAAATATTTCATCATAATCAATATCCTATTTTTGTCTAAAACTTTTAGCTACTAATCTAGCTTTATAGGTTTCAACTTGGCCATCCACTCCAATCTTTTTCTTATAGACCCATTTGCATCCAATAGGGGTCACACCCTCTGGTGCATCAACCAAAGTCCACACTTGGTTGGAATACATGGAGTCCATTTCATATTTCATAGCCTCTAGACATTTGTCTGAGTCCCTTCTCATGATGGCTTCTGTATAGGTCAAATGTTCATTATTCTCAATGATGTGAGCTTCATTATTCTCAATAACGAATCCATACCTCATAGGTGCATTCCGCACCCTATCTGACCTTCAGAGAGAGATGTACTTTGTGTTTGTACTTCATTAATGGATATTTTGGTTGAGGATCATCTTGTGCTTGCATTTGTAGGTCTTGAACTTCTCCAAGTTCAATTTTCTTCCCACTGCCTCTTTCTAGGATAAACTCTTTTTTCATAAAAGTGGCATATTTACTGACAAACACCTTATGTTCAGTAGGATGGTAGAAGAGGTATCCTATACTCTCTTTAGGATAACCTACAAATAAGCATTTATCTGCCCTATGTCCAAAATTTTTTTTAACATAAGCTAGACAGCCCCATATCTTAAGATACTTAAGATTAGGCTTCTTTCTTCTCCATATCTCATATGGAGTGCTTGGCACAGATTTTGAAGGTACTCTATTCAGGATATAGACAGCAGTTTCTAGGACATATCTCCAGAAAAAAATTGACAAATATGTAAGGCACATCATGGACCGCACTATATCTAATAAAGTGCGATTCCTCCTTTTCGCTACACCATTTAGCTGTGGTGTATAGGGAGGGGTCCATTATGAGAGAATTTTATTTTTTTTAAGATGATCTAAAAATTTATTGGATAAGTATTCTCCTCCTCGATCAGATTGAAAGATTTTAATATTTTTTTCAGTTTGTTTCTCGACCATACTTTGATACTCTTTAAATTTATCAAAGACTTCGGATTTGTGTTTCATAAGATACACATATCCAAACATAGATAAATCATCAGTGAATGTTATAAAATAAGAGTATCCTCCTCTAGCTTCTGTTGTTATAGGATCACATACATCAGTATGTACAAGTCCTAATAACTCACTTGTCCTTTCTCCATATCCACTAAATAGAGTCTTAGTTAGTTTTTCCATAAGAAAAGATTCATAAGTACCTAATAATTCATAATCATAAGGATCAAAGAACTCTTCTTTGTATAACTTGTTAATCCTTGTCTCACTTATATGATGAAGTTGACAATGTCAAAGTATTATTCAACTCTTCTCTCTTTCGCTTTTTACTTTCATTAATATGAAAAACATTATCATTAGATAGAATTAAAAGATCATTATTAATAATGCTATGACAAATAATTTTATTAGAAAAAGAAATTGAGCAACTATTGCTCTTTCTATTTATTTCATAACCTCGTTGCAATAGTAACGATACAGAAATAATATTTCTAATGATCTTAGGCATATAATAACAGTTTTCTAGCTCTAAGATCTTTCCAGAAGATAACTTTAACATATATGTCCCTACAGCCTCTACTTGGATTGACTCTCCTCCAGCACCGTAGAGCTCGAAGTCACCCTTCTTCAGCACTCTAATATTCTGCAGCCCCTGCAATGACTTGCAGATATGAGAACCGCAGGCGGTATCCAATACCCAAGAGTCTGAATTGGAAGAACTTAGTGATAAAATTATATGTATCTCATACATACTTTTTGATGCATCGCTTGCACCTGCCTTTACAGTTGCAAGATATAATTTGCAATTTTTTTTCTAGTATCCTGCCTTACCACAGTGAAAGTAGGTATCCTGTTTGGAGACTTTCTTCTCCTTCTTCTTCATCTTGCCACTCTTAGGATTCAGTGCTTTCTTTGAACCCTTAAAATCTGACTTCTTCTTTGAGATTTTACCCACAAGAAGAAGTGGAGTCTTTTCTTTCTTAATATAGCTCTCAGCTATCTTAAGCATATTTAACAGCTTAGGCAAGGAGGTATTCAGTTTGTTCATATGATAGTTCATAACAAACTAAGCGAATGACTTGAGGAGAGATTATAGGATCAAATCCTGACTTAATTCTCCATCCATCACAAAACCAAGTTGACCTAATCTAGTGATCAGATCAATGACCTTCAGGATGTGGTCTTGTACGGATGATCTCTCAGTCATTCTAGCACGAAATAACTGCTTAGATATCTCATATCTAGCAGTTCTACTCTGTTCTCCATACAACTCTTTAAGATTAAGGAGTATGGATTGAGTATCCATGCTCTCATGCTACTCTGCAACTCATTGCTCATAGAGGCCAGTATGATGCACTTGACAGTCAAACTATCATTCTTCCACATCCTGTATGTGGATACCTCCTCTTCTGTGGCATCATCCCCAACCTCTTATGGTTCAGAGATGTCAAGAATATAGGAGAGCTCCTTCTGAGTGAGTATGATCTTTAAATTTCTCAACCAGTCCACATAATTGGGATCGATCAACTTGTTAAAATCTAAAATTCCTCACAATGATAGTGAAGATGCCATTTGTAGAATTTAATCTATAATAATTAAAGAATATTACATAAGCAAATAACTCATATTGACACATACAATTAAATAAGGTCTTTAGATTTAATTGTGCCTTCCACCATTTTATCAAACATCATAACCCTTTACTATGATGAACGAGATATATTTAATATTTATCTTAGTGGGATTGAGACCCTAATTCCGCATAATGATCTTGTGTTAACACAACAAACCCTGATGAGTTCATATTGGAAAATATGTTCAAAAAGCCAATCATCAAGCTGTTGACGGTTGAGCAACCAAGTATTATAATTGATTTATTAATAAATAAAATATATTTTTGACATTTTCATCATAAGTCTTCATCTTCTAATGAACTCCATTGTTATGATAAAGTCCTTAGGGCTATTTAAGTTCGATAAAGAGAGGATTTATCGATTAGTCCTTAAAACTATTCATGACCAAATGATAAGCTATTAATAAGGACGACCGCTTCTATCGAGCATAGGTCGCTGTAGGCCATATGGGTTGGTTGTCCTCATAACCAAGGAGGGTGGAGATACTGGTATGGCATACAGGTGAGATATAAGGGTACATCATCATTGAACGTGACCAACTCCAAAGTATTCTGCTGTTGAGAATGTCTCTGATGGGATATAGGTATAAGTGTCCCTTAGACCTAAGATCGCCTCAGTGACTTGCAAGCAAATCACTGTGCTTTGGTACTGGACTAACTAAATTTTTAATTCAGGGATGGAAGGCTTCTGGGCACAGTCAAGTACTTGCGAAGTCAGAGTGTGATCAAGATGGGATTGACCACTCCAAGAGTTGGAGAAGAATGAGTCACTGTATTTCAATTTAGCAAAACCTTGGCCAGGATAATCCATCAGATGGATTTGATATTTTGAAATACAATGTGGACAACCAGATCAGAGTTGACAGTTGAACTCTGAGATGTCCTATGATCATTTTGGTCAAGGGGATGAATTATATGGAAACTATATCCGCATGGGTTCTAAGGATGTTGTTCTACACATTCGACCTATCCGGTCATCGGGTACCATTGCTAGATGGTCACTTCGATTAGTATATAAATTTATTCTTGTGCTACCAACTTAGGTTCAAAACTATGAGATCACACACATTAGAGTTCATGATCCGATCGGATGGTTGATCAACGATTAAGAATCGTTCTAGGGTTAAATGATCAATACGATTGACATTTAACCCAGTGCAAGTGTTATAGGAGGATTGATTAGCAATTTGATTGCTAATTAGCTTAATTTGATTAATTCAATGGCTTCATTAAGAATGGAGAAGAGCCCTGCATCGATAAATGGGCAAACGATCCAGTTGTGGTATTCTTTATCTTGTACATAGATGACATTCTCTTAATCAAGAATGACATCCCCGCACTACAGGGAATAAAAGTTTGGTTGTCATCGCAGTTCTCCATGAAGGACTTGGGTGAAGCATCCAACATCCTAGAGATAATGATCTATAGGGATAGATCTAAAAGGATGCTTAGGTTATCCCAATCTACGTACATAGACACTGTGCTGAAGAGGTTCAGAATGGAGAATTTTAAGAAGGGCTATCTATCAATAGGCCATGAAATTTCTCCCTCTAAGAAGGATTGTCCGACAACTCCTGAAGAGAGAGAGTGTATGAGTAGAGTCCCATATGCTTCGACCGTGGGATCTATCATGTATGCCATGACATGTACAAGACCAGATATGGCATACTCACTAGGAGTAGTGAGTAAATACCAATCTGATCCTGGAGAAAATTATTGAAAAGTGGTTAAAGTGATCCTTAAGTATTTGAGAAATACTAAAGACCAATGGTTGGTTTATGGCGAGTCAAATTTGAAACTTGTGGGGTTCACAGACTCCAGCTTTCAATCTGACCATGATGACAGAAGAAGCATGTCGAGTTATATCTTTACTCTGAATGGTGGAGCCATCTGTTGGAAGAGTTTCAAGCAGCATACTATGACAGACACTGTTTGTGAGGTAGAGTACATCGCAGCATCGGATGCCGCGAAGGAAGCTGTGTGGCTGAGAAAATTCATCATCGAGCTCAAAGTAGCACCCTCTCTCGATGGTCCGATCCTACTCTGCTGCAACAGCACTGGTGCCATAGCGCAGGCGAAGGAACCTAAAGCACATCAGCGGATGAAGCATATTTTGTGTCGCTTCCACCTGATCCAGGAGATCGTGGATCGAGGTGATATCGACCTTCAGAAGATCGATGGAAAGGAGAACCTGACTGACCCCTTCACTAAAGCTCTGGTGATAAAGAAGTTCGACAACTACAAGTTGAAGATGGGTATTAGATACTATGCCGAGTGGCTTTAGGGCAAGTGAGACTTGTTGAAAAATATGTCTCAAAAGTCAATCGTCAACCTGTTGACGGTTGAGCAACCTTGTATTGTAATTAATTTGTTAATAAATAAAATATATTTTTGGTATTTTCATCATAAATTTTCATCTTCTATTGAACTCTATTGTTGTGATGAAGTTCTTAAGACTATTTAGGTTCAATAAAGAGAGGATTTAACGATTAGTCCTTAAAACTGTTCACGATCAAATGATAGGCTGTTAATAAGGATGACAGCCTCTATCGAGCATAGATCACTACAGGCCATATGGATTGGTTGTCCTCTTAATCAAGGAGTGTGGAGACACTGGTACAGCATATAGAGAGATGTAAGGGTATATCATCATTGAATGTGACCAACTCCAGAGCATTCTACTGTCGAGAATGTCTCTAATGGGATATAGGTATAAGTGTCCCTTAGACCTGAGATCGCCTCAGTGACTTGCAAGCAACTCACTGTGCTTTGGTACTGGACTAACTGAATTTTTAATTCAGTGATGGAAGACTTTTGGACACAGTCAAGTACTTATGAAGTCGGAGTGTGATCAAGATGGGATTGACCAGTCCAAGAGTTGGAGAAGAATGAGTCGCTGTATTTCAATTTAGCAAAATCTTGGTCAGGATAATCTATTAGATGGATTTGATATTTTGAAATACAATGTGGACAACCTGATCAGAGTTGACAGTTGAACTCTGAGATGTCCTATGAGCATTTTGATTAAGGGGATGAATTATATGGAAACTATATCCGCATGGGTTCTAAGGATATTGTTTTACACATTCGATCTATTCGACCATCGGGTACCATTGCTAGATGGTCATTTTGATTGGTATAAAAATTTATTTCTATGCTACTGGCTTACGTTCAGACCTATGAGGTCACATACATTAGAGTTCATGATCTGATCGGATAGTTGATCAACGATTAAGAATCATTCTAGGATTAAACGATCAATACGATTGACATTTAACCTAATACAAGTGTTGCAGGAGGATCGATTAGCAATTCGATTGCTAATTAGCTTAATTTGATTAATTCAATGGGCTTAGATTAAGTCTAATTGAATATGATTTAATTAGATTTGGTTTGAGCTTGATTGGATCAAGTTCAATTGGTTTATTGGATAAACCAAGTGTAAGAAAAAATTAGTCCTAGTTCAATTAGGACTTGGGTCAACCTAATTTCTAATTCGATTAAAAAATTAAATTAGATTTAAATCTAATTTAATCTGATTAAATTAAGTTCTTAATTGGGTTAAGGTCTATTTTAATTGGATTGATTTGATTTTGGTTTGATTTGGTTTGAGAAATCAAATTTGAACAAGTCATAGATTGAATCCTAGTAAGACTGGGATTCTATCTTGCGCCACCTTAGCCCCCCACATCTACTCTGAAGGAAAAATCACTTTTTTTCTTTGTAGGATCTTCCAAATTTCATCAAATCTGGGGTGGAATAATTTAAAAATTTTTATCCTACGTTATTTCAGATCTAATGTATGTTAGATCTAATTTTATTATCTAATATTTAAAATCTAAAATTAAATCTAAAAGTATGAGAAGTATAGACATACCTCAAAGATAATCTGATTATCCCGTAGATAATCTCTGCACAGCCCGAGGTTCTGATGTAGCCAAGCAAGCGCCTAGCCTCTATCGGTATCCACTCAGGCAAGACCTAGAACATCTTCTCCTCACGAATCTACACTCCAAAAATCAGATCTCTATCTGATTTGGAAGTACTTTAGAACTCCTTCTGAAGTTGGAGCAACTGCCTTTCGAAGATGTCCTGCAGCCTTCCCGTTGCAGGCATCACCATGCCTTTTTCTTGCACCAGATGAATGTCTAACACCTTGGACATGAAGAGGGAAGATAGGAGAGCAGGGAGGACATGGAGAAGAAGGGAGAGGGTGACAACTATGATGGTCTTTCATAAAAATTTAAAACCCTAGGCGTAGGCAGGGTTAATATAGATCCTGCTGTGCTGCGTAATGCCACATCATTCGATCAATCAAAAAATTCCAATTAACTTTGAAAAAAATTTGATTGGTGGAGTGATATCATCTGATCACATCAGATAAGAACCCCCACCCTCTCTCCTATGTTGGTGCCAACTTTGGATAAGCACAAGCAAGGGTTGGCGCCAAAGAGTCCATGTTAATCAGGACTCTTCATCCTTATCCATTTGGGGCACCCACTTTAATCCAATTGGGCTCATGCCATAATCTAATTATGGCATGTGGACACTCCACAAAAATCCTCCAATGAGCTCTCTTCAGTTTAAGACTCATATGTCAATATTTGACAGATGTCCTAAAATGAAATTGGCAGGTGACAGGAATTAGCAAGTGCTTGTCTTAAATTCATCTCAAGAATTAAGACAAGCCTTTTCTGAGCTGGACAAGCTTCATTTAGACTGAGAGAAATCTTCCCAAGATTCTCTGAATGAGTCAAATTCTAGTTGGCTCAGTAGAGACAGAAAAGATTATACGAGGAAAAAGTTGGCTCAATCATGTGCTAGCACGATTTTCTTGAACCTAATTGGATCTTATCCAAATCAATTGGGTTAGCCCAATTGATGATATCCAGATCCTAACTCTTGTTAGTGTGATCCAGTTAGGTTCAATTCTGTATGGTAATGAGACATGTCATGATCTCATCATCGACATCATCGAAACTCCTTTCGATGGATTAGAACTCTTCTGATTCAGACAATTAGAATGATCGATCATCAAGATCATTCTAATTGCTCCCAAAATCCACCAGTGACACCTAGTAGTATATGGTGGCACCTTATCAAAAATGAAGACGAACCTCTTGGTGCAGCTACCTGTGTGATTGAGTTCCTCTATCATGAGTCCTAACTGAATTAGGGTTAAGGTGAACTCGTCAAACCCAACATCAGTCATATGAATCAATCGATCGATCCGAGTCCGATGTGAAACCACAATAGAAAACTCCTTTTTCATTATTTCACTCTGCCATGGCCATGGGCTTAAGGACTCGATCTTTCGATCATCATAGGACTACTCCTCTCATCTACCAAGGTTGATAGATCCCATCTTGGTGTGACCTAGTTTCTATAATGAATATGCTACAACCAACATACACCTCAGGGTTCTGAATGGCTAGGAGACCGAGTTATGGTGTAGTCAAACTATAACACACTCAAGGTGAACTATCGATGCACCTCAAGTCAAAGAACTAGACACACAACTACAGCATCGAGCTAGTCATCGATGAGAAGGTAGACTTCCTTGTGACTGCTCGATATGGTCACACTCAGTACTCTCATTCTCAATGAATATCTGTACTCTCGCTCTAATGTCTCCACACCGTAGACTCAAGACACATCTATTTTAAGAAAGCGATCATACACCAACCTTCTGGATCGATCACCATCCTCATGATAATCCTATGATCAGGAGCTATTTATGAGTTAGTTATATAAATTCATACCTTAAATATTCAACACTTGAAAATATGAATTGACATTCCTACTAACTCAAAGGATGTATCACAGACACAATGTACACAATGTGATAGAAGAATAACCCATTTATTGATTTATAGTCAAAATTATAAATTTATCCTTAGATTTGTACAGGAATGTGTCAACCAATCTGGCATCTAGGGCACACATCTAACAAACTCCCACTTGACCTAATACCAATTGGCTATATATCTAAGTCCCATCTTCTCAAGGTGGGCTTCGATCTTTTGCTGGCCCAATGGCTTAGTCAGTGGGTCTGCCACATTATCTGTGGAGTCGACTCTCTTGGCCTCGACATAATTCTTTTCGAGGTTGTTGGTGCAAAAATTTGCTTGCACTGGAGAAGCTGGAGTCGGGGAAGCCGCGGTCGCCGCCGGGACCTGCAAGGGAAGTCTAAACCGGAGGTGGGGTTGCTCCGACAAGACCCTCCGACGCTCAAGTCAGTTCTCTGCCTCAACAAGAATGGAGTGCTCGAACGAAGAATTTAGCAGAGTTTTGAGATAAGAGATGAGCTTAAAGAATAACGTATCTGGGTCCCCCTTTTATAGGCGGAGGAGGCAACGGATTGATGGCGACGTTTGTAACCGTCTGGTAGTGGGCCGCCCATGGTCAGGGGAATTGATTGCAAAGGATAGTGGAGTAGACACATGGCCATCACCGCGGCTCGCCACGTGGAATCCGTTACGAGGGGTGGAGCAGCGTCCGTTGTCGTGACTTGCCAGCGGATGGGAGAATCGCCTGGAATCCGTCGCAGGAGGTGGAGCAGGTTCGTGGCCGTTATTGTGGCCTGCCAGGGGGTAGTGGAGCTGTGCAGAATCTGCCACAGGAAGTGGAGCAGGGTGGCGATGGTTACTGCGGCCTGTCAGGGAATGATGGAACTGCGCGGAGTCCGCCACAGGAAGTGGAGCAGGGTCGTGGCCGTTTTGGTGGCCTGCCAGGGGGTGCGGGTCTGTTGATTGAAGGTCGGCAGCGGCCGGAGCCCGGTTTCTGTAGAGGTCCGGGAGAGGTCCTCCTGGCGGTTGGGGTCGTGGGTGGAGCCCGACTCCCGGGGAAGTCCGGGCGGAACCCTCTCGGAGCTGAAGTTGCAGGCGGAGCCCGGCTCCCGTAGGAGTCCGGGCGGAGTCCTCATCAGCCGTTGTTGAGGATGGAGCCCGGCTCCCATAGGAGTCCGGGCGGAGTCTGCTTGCGGCTGCAGTCGTTGGCGTCGAGGATAAAGCCTGGCTCCCTTAAGAGTACGGGCGAAGTCCTCCTGCAATTAAAATTAAAGGCGAAGTCCGGCTCTCGTAGGAGTCCGGACGGGGCTTACCAGCGGTTGGTGCTGAGGACGAAGCCCGGCTCCCGTAGGAGCCCGGGCGGAGCTGTGCTGTGGTTGGTGTCGGCGGTGGAGCCCGGCTCCCGTGGGAGTCCGGGCGGAGCTGTGTAGTAGTTGATGTCGGTGGTGGAGCCCGGCTCCCGTAGGAGCCCGGGCGGAGCTGTGCTGCAATCAAAGTTAAGGGTGAAGTCCGGCTCTCGTAGGAGTCCGAATGGAGCTTACCAGCAGTTGATACTGAGAGTGGAGCCCGGCTCTCGTAGGAGTCCGGGCGGAGCTGTGTAGCAGTTGATGTCATAGGTGGAGCCCGGCTCCCGTAGGAGTCCGGGCGGAGCTGTTCTGCTGTCGGCGGTGGAGCCCGGCTCCCGTAGGAGTCCGGGCGGAGCTGTTCTGCTGTCGGCGGTGGAGCCCGACTCCCGTAGTAGTCTGGGCGGAGCTGTTCTGCTGTCGGTGGTGGAGCTCGGCTCCCTAGGAGTCCAGGCGGAGCTGTGCTGCTCTCGGCGGCGGAGCCCGGCTCCCGTAAGAGCCCGGGCGGAGCTGTGCTGCAATCAAAGCTAAGGGTGAAGTCCGGCTCTCGCAGGAGTCCGAATGTAGCTTACCAGCAGTTGATACTGAGAGCGGAGCCCGGCTCCCGTAGGAGTCCGGGCGGAGCTGTGTAGCAGTTGATGTCGGAGGCGGAGCCCAGCTCCCGGAGGAGTCCGGGCGGAGCTATTCTGCTGTCGGCGGTGGAGCCCGGCTCTCGTAGGAGTCCGGGCGGAGCTGTTCTGCTGTCGGCGGTGGAGCCCGGCTCCCGTAGGAGTTCGGGCGGAGCTGTTCTGCTGTCGGCGGTGGAGCCCGGCTCCCGTAGGAGTCCGGGCGGGGCTGTTCTACTGTCGGCGGTGGAGCCCGGCTCCCGTAGGAGTCCGGGCGGAGCTGTTCTGCTGTCGGCGGTGGAGCCCGGCTCCCGTAGGAGTCCGGGCGGAGCTATTTTGCTGTCGGCGGTGGAGCCCGGCTCCCATAGGAGTCCGGGCGGAGCTGTTCTGCTGTCGGCGATGGAGCCCGACTCCCGTAGGAGTCCGGGCGGAGCTGTTCTGCTATCGACGGTGGAGCCCGGCTCCCGTAGGAGTCAGAGCGGAGCTGTTCTGCTGTCGACGGTGGAGCCCAACTCCCGTAGGAGTCCGGGCGGGGCTGTTCTGCTGTCGGCGGTGGAGCCCGGCTCCCGTAGGAGTTCGGGCGGAGCTGTTCTGCTGTCGATCCCGCCGAGGGTTTCGGCTGTGGGTATTTTATACCCAACACCAGTCCCCCTACTTTCGAGTTTGAATTTCAAATGAAGGAAGTACAGAGAGAGAGAGACACAGCCGGACTCGTCCCTTCGAATCCTGTGCACTGCCGCCTCCAGATATTTTGGCATTAAATGAGCGCGTGCCGGAGTCTTTTCGAATTGGAGCGGTACGAGGGGGCGCTTCGAAAATCTCACAGGTACACTGGCCTAGGTACGGCACAATTATGATCCTGCCAACCGCCAGCCGCTTTTAGCCGTCTGCCAGGGGAAGTGGGACACGTGTCGGATGTGGACTGGCCAGGGGGATTCGCGATCATTATGGCACCGGATCCCAGGGTCTATTTAAACCCATCCTCCCCCGTTCAGGCATCCTACTCCATTTCTGAGTTTTCGCTGGTGTCTGTCTTCTCTTCGAGAGCTTTGCTCTAGTGAACGTCTTCTCGAGCCGTAGGCGCCTCCTGTTTCTCGTCCCCCAGGTCCCTCAGAGCAACATAGGTTAGTGCCAACCTTCTTCTCTCCGCCTAGGGGCTTCTCCTCTCTTCACTACTTTCGTGCCTCCCTCCGAGTTAGCCTTCGGCGTCTCGTTCCCCTTTCGGTCTGTCTTTTTAGGGTCCTTTAGGCTCTCCTCTAAAACTGTTCAAAATGTCCTCCGACTCTTCTGCTCCCGGCAGTTCTGAGGGTTCCTCTGCTTCAAACCCCCAGGTCCCTGTCTTTGCGGACGAGCTCGCGTCTGGGGCTGGGTCTCGCCCGATTTTCGCACCGGGCGCAATTCCATGCTCGTCGACTCCGGATGAACTCCTTCTGATAAGGGTTCGGTATGGGGTTCCTCCGGAGTACGACCTGGAGCTACCTGGCCCCTTTGACCGGGCCAGCGCTCCTCCTCCCGGTCGCTTCTGTTTGTATCAGGAGGCATTCCGTGCCGGACTCCGGCTTCCGCTTCCTGTCTTTGTTGCTGCCTTCTTCCGCTTTTTGGACATTTCCCTCGCCTCCGTGGCCCCGAATTCCTTTAGGTTCTTGATAGGGTTTCTCTCTCTCTGCCACATAGTCGAGGTCCAGCCGTCCCTCTTTTTGTTCAGGCATTTTTATACTTTCAAACGCCATCCTTCGACGAAGGACTGGTGGTACTTCTCCCCCCAGTTTGGTAAGAAGGGGTTGCTGAAGGGCGCCCCTTCCTCGATTCACAATTGAAAGGGAAAATTTCTCTTCGTCTACTGCCCGACCTTGGAACTGGGCCTGCCCCCTTGGGGGTCTCTGAGGGATTCCGTCCACCGGGCTCCCAGCCTGGGAGAGGACGACCTCCAGGCCGCCCAGAAGCTTCTAAGTTATCCCGCTCCTTCCCTTCCTAATCTTCTGAGGGAGCAGCTTCTTTTCAACATCGGCCTGAGCCCTCAGGATCCAGCAAGTATTTATCTTTTCTTTTCTTGCCTTCTCCTTCTTCTCTTTATTTTTTCCTTCCCGTTCTTTTCTTCCTCTTTCTTTCTCTCTTCTTTTCTCTTCTCTCTTCTTTTCTTTTTCTTTCTTTTTTTTTTTTTTTTTTTTTTTTTTTTTTGACTCTGGACTGATCGGTGTCGCTTCTTCTTTCTTTTTTTTCTTTTTCTCTTCTTTTTTTTTTTTTTTTAGCAATGGACGTCGAAGCCATGCAGATGCTCGCCAAGGGCATGAGAGCTCAGAAGAGGAAGGGTGCGACGGCCTCCGGATCGGCGAAGAGGGCCAGGGCGGAGGAGACGAGCTTGGCTGCGCCCGTCCAGGCGACCCCGACCATCGACATTCCTTCAGATGCCGAGCCAGCGGCCCCCCGGGCTTCCTCGAGGAGCCCGTCGATTGGGGCTCCCGCTCTGGGGGTTCGCCCCATGGAGGCACCCGCCGCGGAGAGGAGGAGGAAATCGGTGGCTCGCAGGGCGAGCAGCCACCGAGCTGCTGCAGACGAGTCCGTCTGCTCCGAGGGGGGATCGGAGAACCCCTTCAACGACAAGGACCTGATCAGGCGGCTGCTCGATGGCTGCATCCTGTCCGATGTTGTGGAGAGGATCGACCGCGCCGATCCCGAGCAGCGGGCTTGGGACTCTTTGGGGTCCTTCCTTGAGGTAAGCGGATGTTTATTTGCATGGTCACTCAACCTTTGTTGTAATTCTTTATCCGTCCTTGCAGATTGGGCACCAGCTCTTTGCCTATGTCGAGGCGATGAGCCGCATGAGAAGGGACCTCCTTCAGGCGGAGGAGCGCTGCCAGGCCGAGGTTGCTCGCCTCCAAGCGAAGACGGCCGAAGTAGCCGCCCTCCAGGAGGCCCTGGAGAGAGAGAGGCAAGCCCGGGAAGAGGAGAGACAAGCCCGGGAGGAGGAGAGACGAATCTTGGAGGAGTCGGCGAGGAAGGCGGAGGCCGAGGTCGCCCATTTGGCCGAGCAAACTCCGGTTCTGGTCTCGGAGGCCAGGGCCCTTGTGGTGGAGGAGTTCAAGGTCTCCGCAGAGATGAGGAAACTGAACGTCCAGTTCGGCCAGGAGGCGTTCACTAAGGGGTTCGAGCTCTGCCAAGAGAAGGTGGCCAGCAGATACCCCAACCTCAATCTCGACTTTCTTGAGGAGTCTGAAGATGAGGCTGGCCCTTCGTCCGCCGCTACCGTAGTCGCACCCCCCGTGCCGAGCTCTCCACCTCCTGCCCCTGAGGTCTGAGACCTCCGATCTTGTGCCCTTATTTTGTCGCCATATTTTCTTTCTGTTTGTCTTCAAAATTATTCAATCAATAAAGTCGAATTTCTTGTTGTGGATGGCCTCTCCTTCCCCCTCCTCCTCCTTTCTGCCTTTCTTCTTGAGATGAGCCGGTCTTTGACGTTTGCACCTTCCGATGGCAGTGCCCTGCTGAAGCACTCCCCTTGCCCCTGGGGGTCCCGCTGAAGTCAACTATCCAGCGGCTGAAAAAGGAGGTCCTCCACCTGACGAAGAAGTTGAAGAAGTCGGAGGGCGAGCTCCGTAAGTCGAGAAAATGCCATTCCGAAGCCGCCGCTGAGGCCGCCCACTTTAGGAGTTTCCAAGTGAAGGCAATCATGGATTACAGCCAGAGGAAGGCGAACTTCACAAAGGAGCTCGAGGAATGTAAGAAGAGCGCCAGCGACCGAACTTGGACTCAAGAAGCCAGGATCAGCGCCCTTAAGGTGGAGCTATCAGCTGCGAAGAGGAAGATCGGCCAGCTGGAAGGAAACTCATCCCGGCTCCTGGCACGGGTTGATGATGAACAGAAGTGGTCGCAGAAGGTCTCCGACCTCCAGAAGCAGCTTCAAGACGCTGAGATGAGCCACGACGTGCAGCGGGCCAACTGGCGCCGGCAAGTGGAAGAGTACAAAGGGAGATTTTGACAGGCGGCGGACGAGGTTGTTCGTCTCCAGAGGCAGCTGGTTACTAGGGCGCAGCTTACTACCGCCCAAGATACCGAAGAGCTCCAAGCCCTGAGAGGCACTGTCGAAGGGATTTCTGTCTCCCTTGGGGAGAAGACAGCCGAGCTTCAACAAGTGAAAATCCAACTGGCACTTGAGCGGAAGGCCGTCGCGGATGCAGAGGCGGAGTTCGAAGTTCTGCGGAAGCGGCATCGAGAAGCCGAGGCTGAGAGCCGGCAACTTCGTCAGGCGCTCCAGGATACGCTGCGGAAGAAGGAAGAACTAGAAGAAGCAGTGGAGAACCTGAGGCAGTCCTGGTTGAGGGACGGAGGTGATAACCCTAGGTCGGAGGGAGCGGGGCCTCCTTAGAGCTCTTTTGTAGTCACCCCCTTTTTTCTTCTTTTTTTTTGTCATTTTGTCCTTCTTTCCCTGGCCGTCCCGGCCCTGTAGTACGTATATCGGAAATGGAAAAAGAGCATTTTGTGTTACCTTGTCCACGTGTAGCACTGATATTGTCGTCGGTTGAACCTTTCTGGTCGTTTGGCTTGTTTGACGTAGATGTCGTCATGGGGGGGGGCTCTTTCCTTTCATCCGACCTTGTTACGCGGCCGAGTTTCGCCACCATTATTAACCCTTGCTGCAGAAGTGGCGGATGGAGCCTGGCTCCCGTAGGAGGCCGGGTGAAGTCTTTCTTGGCGGCGGAACCTGGCTACCGTGGGAGTCCGGGTGAAGTCTTCCTTGGCGGCGGAACCCGGCTCCCGTAGGAGTCCGGGTGAAGTCTTCCTTGGCGGTGGAATCCGGCTCCCGTAGGAGTCCGGGCGAAGTCTTCCTTGGTGGTGGAACCCGGCTCCCGTAGGAGTCCGGGCGAAATCTCCCTTGGCGGCGGAACCCGGCTCCCGTAGGAGTCCGGGCAAAGTCTTCCTTGGCGGCGGAACCCGGCTCCCGTAGGAGTCCGGGCGAAGTCTTCCTTGGCGGTGGAACCCGGCTCCCGTAGGAGTCCGGGCGAAGTCTTCCTTGGCGGCGGAACCCGGCTCCCGTAGGAGTCCGGGCGAAGTCTTCCTTGGCGGTGGAACCCGGCTCCCGTAGGAGTCCGGGCGAAGTCTTCCTTGGCGTGGAACCCGGCTCCCGTAGGAGTCCGGGCGAAGTCTTCCTTGGCGGTGGAACCCGGCTCCCGTAGGAGTCCGGGCGAAGTCTTCCTTGGCGGTGGAACCCGGCTCCCGTAGGAGTCCGGGTGAAGTCTTCCTTGGCGGTGGAAGCCGGCTCCCGTAGGAGTCTGGGCGAAGTCTTCCTTGGCGGCGGAACCCGGCTCCCGTAGGAGTCCGAGCGAAGTCTTCCATTTTGCTCAAGCTGGCGCGAGGTTCTCTCCTCGTTACCAGCTTGGCTTGTGGGGGCACGTTAGGGTGCTGTAAGGCCTCTCCCCCCTCCGGTCTAAAAGAACCGGGCCTTCGACTTTGCTCATGTCAGGACGAGGTTCTCCTCCTGTTCTTGACATGGCTGTGGGGGCACATTAGGGTGTTGCAAGGCCTCTCCCCCCATCCGGTCTAAAAGAATCGGGCCTTTGACTTTGCTCAAGTTAGGGCGAGGTTTTCCTCCTGTCTCTAACAGGGCTGTGGGGGCACATTAGAGTGTTGTAAGGCCTTTCCCCCCATCCGGTCTAAAAGAACCGGGCCTTTGACTTTGCTCAAGTTAGGGCGAGGTTTTCCTCCTGTCCCTAACAGGGCTGTGGGGGCACATTAGGGCGTTGTAAGGCCTCTCCCCCCATCCGGTCTAAAAGAACCGGGCCTTTGACTTTGCTCATGCCAGGATGAGGTTCTCCTCCTGTTCCTGGCAGAGCTGCATTTTTGGAGGGATTATGTCCAGTCATAATACATCCACGCTAGGTGGGAGGGGCACGTTAGGCAGAAAGAAAAGTAGATTTAAGGTGAAATAGTAAGTGATACATTTACAGTTTTCTCGCTCCTCCTTGAGGCCCTCCGGTGATGGAGTCGATGGTTCCGATGGGAGGTCGATCCTCGGGTTGCTCCTCCCTTTTCTGCGGTTCAGGCGGTGGGAGGGCTCTTGGCCGGTCTCCTCTACCCTCAGGCCTGCGGCAGATGAATCTGTTGAGTCAACCTCGCCGGATGAGCTCCTCGATCTCGTCCTGGAGCTGGATGCATTCCTCCGTGTCGTGGCCGTGGTCGCGGTGGTAGAGGCAGAACTTGTTGGGGTTGCACTTCCCGAGGTGTGTGCGCATCCTCTCTGGCCTAGGGAGCTGCTCCCTGACCTCCATCAGTACCTGGGCCTTCGAGGCGTTGAGGGGGGCATAGTTGTAAAATTTCCCTGGTGGGGAACCCCACCGAAACCTGTTGTCCGGGCTTCTCTGCCTGCGTGCCCGGGGTGGAGTGTGGGCGCGCTTATGTCCAGGAGGGGATCGAGAGCGAGGTCGGGCTTCCTTTGGCCTCTTCTCAACTGCGGGTTTACTCGAATCCCCCGCCTGACGCTCCCTTGTTGTCTCTTCGTCCTTCATCTTGAAGGCTTCTTCCGCTCGGGTGTATCCTTCAGCCCGAGCCAGTAAATCGGCAAAATCCCTGGGGTACTTCTTCTCCAGCGAGTACAAAAGATCATTCTTCTGAAGGCCACCTTTCAGGGCGGCCATGGCAACTGACTGGTCCAAGTTCCGGACCTCCAACGCCGCGATGTTGAAGCGGTTGACGTAGGCCCGTATGGACTCCCCTTCCCTCTGCTTGATGTTGATGAGGGACTCCGAACCCTTCCGGGGACGCCGACTGCTGACAAAATGGGCCACAAATTGGTGGCTCATTTGATCGAAGGAAAATATGGTACCCGGCTTCAGAGCCGAGTACCAGTTCCTCGCTGCTCCCTTCAAAGTAGACGGGAAAGCCCGGCACAAGATGGCGTCGGGAGCACCGTGAAGCAGCATCATCGTTCGAAAGGCCTTCAGATGATCAACCGGGTCTGACGTCCCGTCGTAGCTTTCGAACTGGGGAAGCTTGAAGTTCGGCGGGATCGGTTCCTGCATAATCATTTGGGAGAAGGGAGGGTCAGTGCAAATATCCTCACCATAAGCGAAAGGCACGTGGCGGAGTTCTTCGATCCGCCGGTTCATCTCCTGGAGCCTCCAGTCCAGGAAATCCTCTCGACTTTGAGTCTCGAGGGTCCTTTGGCAGAACGGGGGAAGGGATCTTCCAGGGGTGGAGTCGTGGTCCGATTGAGGGCTCTCTACCCTCGGATTCGCCTTCCCGGGAAGGACGGGGCGGCTGGCCCAGGTGGCCCGCCCCGCCACCGGGTTCTGGCATTTCGGAGATGCCCCCTTCGGATGTGCCGACGCCTGTGGTTGCTGCTGCTGCATTGCTTGTACGGCTTCGACGAGGCCTTTGACCTGCTGCGCCAGCAAGTCAAACTGCTCCGCGCCGACCGCCGCCGCCGGAGGGGGAGGAGGAGGAGGCTGAGAAATGGGAGGGGAGGCCAGAGCCTGAGATCTGGCCGCGGAGGCCGTGGACCGCCGGGTGGACGCCTTGCGCGGAGGCATCGAGTGTCGATCTCGCGGGGGAAGATTAGGAGTGGGTGATGGAGAAACGGTCGGAGGTGGCTCCGTTGAACACTCCTTTAAGAACAAGGGTGCTACGAAGACACAGGCCCCTTCCTCTAGCGCCAATCCTGTTGGTGCAAAAATCTACTTGCGCCGGAGAAGCTGGAGTCGGGGAAGCCACAGTCGCCGTCGGGACCTGCAAGGGAAGTCTAAACCGGAGGTGGGGTTGCTCCGACAAGACCCTCCGACGCTCAAGTCAGTTCTCTGCCTCAACAAGAATGGAGTGCTCGAACGGAGAATTTAGCAGAGTTTTGAGATAAGAGATGAGCTTAAAGAATAACGTATCTGGGTCCCCCTTTTATAGGCGGAGGAGGCAACGGATTGATGGCGACGTTTGTAACCGTCTGGTAGTGGGCCGCCCATGGTCAGGGGAATTGATTGCAAAGGATAGTGGAGTAGACGCGTGGCCATCACCGCGGCTCGCCACGTGGAATCTGTTACGAGGGGTGGAGCAGCATCCGTTGTCGTGACTTGCCAGCGGATGGGAGAATCGCCTGGAATCCATCGCAAGAGGTGGAGCAGGTTCGTGGCCGTTATTGTGGCCTGCCAGGGGGTAGTGGAGCTGTGCAGAATCTGCCACAGGAAGTGGAGCAGGGTGGCGATGGTTACTGCGGCCTGTCAGGGAATGATGGAACTGCGCGGAGTCCACCACAAGAAGTGGAGCAGGGTCGTGGCCATTTTGGTGGCCTGCCAGGGGGCGCGGGTCTGTTGATTGAAGCTCGGCAACAGTCGGAGCCCGATTTCTGTAGAGGTCCGGGAGAGGTCCTCCTGGCGGTTGGGGTCGTGGGTGGAGCCCGACTCCCAGGGAAGTCCGGGCGGAACCCTCTCGGAGCTGAAGTTGCGGGCGGAGCCCGGCTCCCGTAGGAGTCCGGGCGGAGTCCTCAGCAGTCGTTGTTGAGGATGGAGCCCGGCTCCCATAGGAGTCCGGGCGGAGTCTGCTTGCGGCTGCAGTCGTTGGCGTCGAGGATAAAGCCTGGCTCCCTTAAGAGTACGGGCGAAGTCCTCCTGCAATTAAAATTAAAGGCGAAGTCCGGCTCTCGTAGTAGTCCGGATGGGGCTTACCAGCGGTTGGTGCTGAGGACAAAGCCCGGCTCCCGTAAGAGCCCGGGCGGAGCTGTGCTGTGGTTGGTGTCGGAGGTGGAGCCCGGCTCCCGTGGGAGTCCGGGCGGAGCTGTGTAGCAGTTGATGTCAGAGGCGGAGCCCGGCTCCCGTAGGAGCCCGGGCGGAGCTGTGCTGCAATCAAAGTTAAGGGTGAAGTCTGGCTCTCGCAGGAGTCCGAATGGAGCTTACCAGCAGTTGATACTGAGAGCAGAGCCCGGCTCTCGTAGGAGTCCGGGTGGAGCTGTGTAGCAGTTGATGTCGGAGGCGGAGCCCGGCTCCCGTAGGAGTCCGGGCGAAGCTGTTCTGCTATCGGCGGTGGAGCCCGGCTCCCGTAGGAGTCCGGGCGGAGCTGTTCTGCGGTCGGCGGTGGAGCCCGGCTCCCGTAGGAGTCCGGGCGGAGCTGTGCTGCTGTCGGCGGTGGAGCCCGGCTCCCGTAGGAGCCCGGGCGGAGCTGTGCTGCAATCAAAGCTAAGGGTGAAGTCCGACTCTCACAGGAGTCCGAATGGAGCTTACCAGCAGTTGATACTGAGAGCGTAGCCCGGCTCCCGTAGGAGTTCGGGCGGAGCTGTGTAGCAGTTGATGTCGGAGGTGGAGCCCGGCTCCCGTAGGAGTCCGGGCGGAGCTGTTCTGCTATCGGCGGTGGAGCCCGGCTCCCGTAGGAGTCCGGGCGGAGCTGTTCTGCTGTCGGCGGTGGAGCCCGGCTCCCGTAGGAGTCCGGGCGGAGCTGTTCTACTGTCGGCGGTGGAGCCCGGCTCCCGTAGGAGTCCGGGCGGGGCTGTTCTGCTGTCGGCGGTGGAGCCCGGCTCCCGTAGGAGTCCGGGCGGAGCTGTTCTGCTGTCGGCGGTGGAGCCCGGCTCCCGTAGGAGTCCGGGCGGTGCTGTTCTGCTGTCAGCGGTGGAGCCCGGCTCCCGTAGGAGTCCGGGCGGAGCTGTTCTGCTGTCGACGATGGAGCCCGGCTCCCGTAGGAGTCCGGGCGGAGCTGTTCTGCTGTCGGCGGTGGAGCCCGGCTCCCATAGGAGTCCGGGCGGAGCTGTTCTGCTGTCGGCGGTGGAGCCCGGCTCCCGTAGGAGTCCGGGCGGGGCTGTTCTGCTATCGACGGTGTAGCCCGGCTTCCGTAGGAGTCCGGGCGGAGCTGTTCTGCTGTCGATCCCGCCGAGGGTTTCGGCTGTGGGTATTTTATACCCAACAGAGGTAATCATGGATCAAATGGAATCGCCGCTCGATGTGCTTAGACTTCTGATGAGACCTTGGCTCCTTAGCTAGGGCTATGGCATCATTATTGTCGCAGTAAAGAGGTATGGCATCCGATGACATCACTCCAAGCTCTGCGGCAAACTTTTTGTATCAGAATGCCTCCTTCGCAGCTTTCGATGCAACAATGTACTCTGCCTCCATGGTGGAATCAGCAATCACCGTCTACTTGAAATTCTTCCAGCTAACTGCACCACCATTGCAAATGAATAGACTCCCAGATATCGACTTTCGATCATCTATATCAGACATAAAGTCTGAGTTTGTATATCCCTGAATCTGGAGTTCTCCATTCCCAAAGACTAGAAACATATCCTTATTCCTTCTCAAATACTTAAGGATACATTTCACAGAAGTCCAGTGCTCTTCGTCTGGATTTGACTGATATCTGCTTGTGACACTCACAGCATGGGCTATATCAGGTCGTGTACATAGCATGGCATACATGAGGCTCCTTATTGCCGAAGCATAAGGGATCTTGCTCATGCATTCAATTTCCTCAGGTGTGCTAGGGCACATCTTCTTGGAGAGATGAATGCCATGTCTAAAAGGTAATAAATCTCTTTTGGAGTTTTTCATGCTAAACCTTTTTAGCACCTCCTCTATGTACATCTTCTGTGAAAGTCTGAGCATCCTATTTGGTCTATCTCTATAGATCTTAATACCCAGTATAAAGGATGCCTCTCCTAGATCTTTCATAGAGAACTCCTTAGACAACCATACTTTGACTGAGGTCAACATGAAAATGTCATTTTCAATTAGGAGGATGTCATCTACGTACAATACAAGGAGAACAACTGCACTCCCACTGACCTTTTTGAACACACATGGTTCCTCCTCATTCTTGATGAAACCAAATATTTTGATCACATCATTGAAACAAGTATTCTAGCTCCGAGATGCTTGCTTAAGTCCATAAATGGACCTTTGCAGCTTGCAGATCCTGTGATCATCATCACTGGATGTGAAACCAATTGGCTATTCCATATAGATATCTTCCTCAAGATGTCCATTTAAGAACTCCATTTTCATGTCCATCTGCCATATTTCATAATCGAAATAGGCTGCAACAGCAAGCAATGTACCGATAAATTTTAGCATGGCTACGGGCGAGAAGGTATCCTGATAGTCAATGCCTTCACGCTGACTATAACCTTTCGCTACGAGCCTAGCCTTGAATGTCTCCATATTCCCATCTGCACCTATCTTTTTCTTGAAGATCCATTTACACCCAATAGGTACAATACCTTCAGGTAGATCTACCAAGGTCCAAACTTGGTTTAAGTACATCGAGTCAATTTTTGATCTCATTGCCTCTAACTATTTCTCAGAGTCGATATCTAATATCGCCTCATCATAGGTTTTGGGATCATCACCATGAACCCCATTTTTCATGAGGAACATTTTCTCTACATCATCTTGTATGGTACCTAAGTACCTTTCAGAAAGATGGAAAACCCCAGTCGATCTGTGAGGTGGAAGAGGTTGTGTTAGGACTGGTTCTGATTGATTTGGTTCCTCAGGTTCTTTAGCTCGTTGCTCTTGGGAGACATTCTCCTTGAGCTTAATTATTCTTCTGATACCACAATCTTGAATAAACTATTTTTCAAAAAAAATAGAATTTTGACTCACAATCACATTGTGGTCTTCCAGAATATAAAAATAGTATCCTAATGACTCTTTAGGATATCCTATGAATCGAGCTCTAAAATATCTGAACTCTAATTTGTCCATCTGCTGTCTCTTGACATGAGCCGGACAACCCCAAATTCTGAGATAATTTAGACTTGGCTTCTTACCATGCCATATCTCATATGGTGTGGTAGGAATGATTTTAGAGGAAACCCTATTCAATACATAAATTGCTGTCATGAGATAATATCCCCAAAAAAATTCAGGGAGGTCTGTGAAGCTCATCATGGAACGGACCATATCTAATAGGATCTGATTTCTTCATTCTGAAACCCCATTGAGTTGTGGCGTTCCAGGTGGAGTCCATTGAGAGACTATACCATTGTCCTTAAGATAGTCTAGGAACTCCCGACTAAGGTATTCACCTCCTCGATTTGATCGAAGAACCTTAATGGGCTTTTCTGTTTGTTTTTCTATCTCATGTCTGAATTCTTTGAACTTTTCAAAAGCTTCAGACTTGTGTTTCATTAGAAACACATACCCATACCTAGACATATCATCGGTAAAGGTAATGAAGTAGACATAATTGCCTCTAACCGGCACATCAAATGGGCCGCACACATCCGTATGTACTAGGGCAAGTAGGTCTGTGACCCTTTCCCCATGTCCCACAAAAGGGAGCTTGGTCATTTTACCTTGAAGGCATGATTCACAAACTGGATATGACTCAAAAGTCAACGGACTGAATAGCCCAGATTTCTCCAATTTGTTAACCCTGTCTTTCGCTATATGACCTAGCCTTAGGTGCCACAGATACCTATTATTTAGACTATCTCTAGGCCTTTTAATTCCTATGGCATTCACATTTTGCTCGATATTAAATACAGATACATCAATATGTAGCTGATAGAGACCGTTAATAAGAAAACCATCTGTAACTTTATTATTTTTATAAAATATGTTACAATGGTCCTTATGCAAGCTAATCACATAGCCTTCTTGTGCTAAACATGAAACAAAAATTAAATTTCTGCTTGCTGCAGGCACATAATAACAATCTCTAAGAAATAAATCTAATCCTAACGGTAATCGCAGAGGGTAGGTTCCTACGACCACAGCAGTAACTCTTGCTCTATTCTCGATGCGTAGGATCATCTCTCCATCCCTCAGCCTCCTGCTCTTCTCAAGATCTTGCATAGAAGTGCACAAATGAGCACTAGAACCAGAGTCAAGCACCCAACTGGATGCAGAAGAAATCGTAAGGTTAGATTCTAAAATGAGCATACCTTCAGAAGGACCATCCTTCTTATTCTTCAAGATGGTCAGGTACTGAGGATAGTTTCGCTTCCAATGGCCGTCTGATTGGCAGTGGAAATATTTTCTCTTATCAACAGCCTTCTTCTTCGGTTCTGTCTTCTTCTTCTTGCCATCCACCTTCTGCTTCTTCGCAGACTTTTTTTTCTTTCCAAAAGACTTTCTCTTGGAAGAAGTCCGCTCCACAGAAAGAACTGAGCCTTTTGAACCCTTCATAGAAAGCTCAGCCGTAACCAGCATGTTCATTAACTCGGCTAAGGTACACTGTATCTTATGCATATGAAAGTTCATGATGAACTGACCATATGCATCGGACAAGGACTGAAGGATCACATCAATCTGAAAATCCTTATCTAAGATGATATCAAGTTTTTTAAGCTCCTCAAGATTCTTGATCATTGTCAAACAATGATCTTGGACTGACTGCCCATCATGCATTTTAGCCTTAAAAAGTCTTTGACAGACTTGATACTTGGCCGCGTGACTCTGTTCACCAAACAACTCTTGTAGATGAGCCAACATTTGGTGGGTAGTCAAATATTCTCATGTTGGTGCTGCAAGTCATCAGACATTGCACCCAACATGTAGTACCTTGCTTTATTATCATCATCCATCCACTTTTCCAGAGACGCTCTCGTTCAGTAGTCGGATGTGCTGGCATGGTAGGTGGGTCCTGATCCAAGACATGAGTCAATTTTTTGGAACCCAAAATAATTCTGTAGTTCCTCAACCAGTCCTTGAAATTGGATCCAGTCAATCTGTGGGTGTCTAGTATTTTGGTCAGGGGGTTTGAGGCAGACATATTTTTTGTAGAGAGTCAAAAGTTTTTAGTTAGATTTTGTAATCAGACTTAACCAATTTGTTTAGGGGTTTTATTTTTAAATAAATTAGGCTCCCACTATTTTCTCAGATCCCTACACTCTCTTAGTAGAGATGTGAAAATCTTCGTGATCAGTGATTTCTAGTGGGTGGTGCGATCTCACCAACTGGCTTATCACCTCACCTAACAGTTATTGATGATGGGTCAACTAATGAGTGGATAACTCTTGTCTAATAATTCTCTAATCATGATGCACCTAAAACTTGGTCTCTAATTCATGAAGTTCACCGTGTCCAGAATATTGCTCCAATCCTTAGTTAAGTCAGACCCACCATTTACATGAACTAGATTCCTGATTGGGTCCCTCACCGTATCCAGAATATTGAGCCCAACCCATCCTCTAATTCGTAGCATCCAATGCCTAATGAACATGGTTGCATCTTCCCGATGCAACTGAGCCACTGTAACCAGTCGAGAACAATCAACCTCGAAAAGGGCCCGCACATCCACAATGGTGGAAGACCTAGACTTAATATTTTCTTAGGGAGATTTGATTTAGGTCTCATTAAACTTGACTTGACATAGTCATAACAATTATGACTAATCTAGTGGCATGGGTTAGCTCGAATTATTAACCCCCCCTAATTAAAATTGGGTCGACACATATGGCTAGGTAAGTAAGACCGATAGAAGGGATATGTCATTAACTTGACAAAAATGCATTCGAGTCGAGTAGCTCCCAATTAAAAACCAGTCAGTCGAATCTGCCCAACTTATCTTAGACACCAAATTATCGAACCAGAACTAATTGGGTTAGCCTACAATCCAAGCTCTAACCTTTGAGCCAAATTAGGTCTTAACCTGATCGAGTCACATCTAAATATGATTCGACCTTAACCCAGACTTAATCCTATTAGGCTAGTCAATTATTAGCTTTTATGATCCTCCTAACCAACTCTTGATTCAGTTTGATCAACCGCTAGACCTAATTGAGCTACCCAAGCCCGAACCCAATTTTATGAAAATATCTTAGATCTGAAATTTTTAATTTTAGACCAAATTGATTTTATAAACTTAATTCATTAATTAAGTTTGGGTTCATAAATAAAATATATAAAATAAATCTTAGAGTTTCAGGATCTAGGATTTTGCAGAAAAGTAAGTTTTGATTTCTGATTAAGGATGAATGCACAGCACCCCTACACATCATAAGAACACCTATTAAATGGGAGGAGAGGACCTTTAAACCCTATTTTGTTCTTATGACTGGACGGCCATGAGGAACATCTTAATCAGAAATATAAATTTAACTACAAAACTAGTTAGATCTAAATTTACATATCACATATACAATTTAAGATCTAACTAATACATGCTTTGCATACATCTCATGTATCAAAAATCGATCTAATTAACAAGCTTTCAGATCGATACATCACATGTAATATCTAAAAAATAAGATTTAAATTGAACTATTCAAAATTAAATCTATTCTAGACAAGTTATTGGAATAATTCTACAACTAGTCTAGGCATGCAACAGATCAATTTTATGAAAAAATTAAAATTTTATTTTCTATTTTCTGATCTAATTATAACACCTATAACATCAAAAAAATAAAAAATAAATTAAATTAAATTTATATTTTAATCTCATTAAAACATAAAACTTAAGACTGTTCATGGATTCAACTAATCCTAGTCTAGTCATGCATCTCATACATGTTAGATCTTCTTAGATTTAATTTTAAATATTTTGATTTCAGATCTTATCATATCTGATGTGACATCTAAAATTTTTTAAATATTAGATAAATAAATATAAAATATAGATCTAAATTAGATCTAAAATAGAGCCAAAAATCTGGATCTGATACCAGTTGAAGAAAAAATCATCTTTTTCCTTTGTAGGATCTTCCAGATTTTATCAAATCTGGGGTGGAATAATTTAAAAATTTTTATCTTATACTATTTTAGATCTAATTTATGTTAGATCTAATTTTATTATCTGATATTTAAAATCTAAAATTAAATCTAAAAGTATGAGAAGTATAGACATACCACAAGGGTAATCTGATTACCCTGTAGATAATCTCTGCACAGTCCGAGGTTCTGATGTAGCCATGCAAGTGCCTGGCCTCTACCAGTGTCCACTTAGACAAGACCTGGAATGTCTTCTCCTCATGAATCTATGCTCCAAAAATTAAATCTCTATCTGATTTGGAAGTACTTTAGAACTCCTTCTGAAGTTGGAGCAGCAGCCTTTCGAAGATGTCCTGCAGCCTTCCTGTTGCAAGCGTCACTATGCCTTTTCCTTGCACCAGATGAACATCCAACTCCTTGGACATGAAGAGGGAAGATAGGAGAACAGGGAGGACATGGAGAAGAAGGGAGAGGGTGGCAACTATGATGGTTTTTCATAAAAATTTAAAACCCTAGGCGCAGGCAGGGTTTATATAGACCCTGCTGCGCTGCGCAGTGCCACATCATTCGACCAATCAAAAAATTCCAATTAATTTTAAAAAAAATTTGATTGATGGAGTGATATCATCTCTTATGTTGGCACCAACTTTGGATAAGCACAAGCAAGGGTTGGCACCAAAGAGTCCATGTTAATCAGGACTTTTCATCCTTATCCATTTGGGGCACCCACTTTAATCCAATTGGGCTCACGCCATAATCTGATTATGGTGCCCAATATGGTTTTGGCATATGGACACTTTACAAAAATTCTTCAATGAGCTTTCTTCAGTTTAAGACCCATATGTCAACATTTGACAGATGTCCTAAAATAAAATTGACAGGTGACAAGAATTAGCAGGTGCTTATCTTAAATTCATCTCATGAATTAAGACAAGCCTTTTCTGAGCTGAACAAGCTTCATTTAGACTGAGAGAAATCTTTTCAAGATTCTCTGGATAAGTCAAATCACATTTGGTTTAGTAGAGACAGAAAAGATTATACGAGGAGAAAGTTAGTCTCAATCGTGTGCTAGCATGATTTTCTTGAACCTAATTGGATCTTATCCAAATCAATTGAGTTAGTCCAATTGATGACATCCAGATCCTAACCCTTATTAGTGTGACCCAGTTAGGTTCAATTTTGTATGGTAATGAGACATGTCATGATCTCATCATCGACATCATCGAAACTCCTTTCGATGGATCAGAACTCTTCTAATTCAGACAATTAGAATGATCGATCATCAAGATCATTCTAATTGCTCCCAAAATCCACCAGTGACACCTAGCAGTATATGGTGGCAACCCATCAGAACTGAAGATGAATCTCTCAGTGCAGCTACCTGTGTGATTGAGTTCCTCTATCATGAGTCCTGACTAAATTAGGGTTAAGATGAACTCGTCAAACCCAACATCAGTCATATGAATCAATCGATCGATTCGAGTCCGATGTGAAACCCCAATGAAAAACTTCTTTCAATTATTTCACTTTGCCATGGCCATGGGCTTAAGGACTCGATCTTTCGATCATCATAGGACTACTCCTCTCATCTACCGTGGTTGATAGATCCCATCTTGGTGCGACCTAGTTCCTACAATGAATATGGTACAGACAACATACACCTCAGGATTTCGAATGGCTAGGAGATCGAGTTATGGTATAGTCAAACTATAACACACTCAAGATGAACTATCGATACACCTCAGATCAAAGAACTAGATACACAACTGCAGCATCGAGCTAGTCATCAACGAGAAGGTAGACTTCCTTATGACTGCTCGATATAGTCACGCTCAGTACTCTCATTCTCAATGAATATCTGTACTCTCATTTTGATGTCTTCATAATGTAGACTCAAAACACATCTATCCTAAGGAAGTGATCATATACCAACCTTCCGGATCGATCACCATTCTCGTGATGATCCTATAGTCAGGAGCTGTTTATGAGTTAGTTATGTAAATTCATGCCTTAAATTTTCAACTCTTGAAAATATGAATTGATATTCCTACTAACTCAAAGGATGTATCACAGATACAATGTATACAATGTGATAAAAGAATAACCCATTTATTGATTTATAGTCAAAATTATAAATTTGCCCTTAGATTTGTACAGGAATGTGTCAGCCAATCTGGCATCTAGGGCACACATCTAATACACTCTCTCTTATTTTGTGTGACAAAATCTTCTCTCCCAGCCTTCACACATGCCCAAAGCTTTTCACTCTTTCTCTCTTACATAGAATGTGGTTGTGGACCAAGTCAAAGTAGGAATTAGTTTGGATTTCAAATTCTATGAGATAGAATTTTAAAAAACCAAAACTCTTTCCTTATGGTACTGATTTTATTCAATTTTTTTTGAGATTTTTGTGACTTTTATGGCATATATTGTGCATACTTTGCTGATGGTCCATGATAGAAAAAGAAGGAGGGGGCACCCAAGAGTTGGGCACCACTTGTCTTGCCCTGTTTGGATTTTCCTTGACTAGGTATTTGACCTAGACAAGGATTCTTCATATCTCATTATTTAAGATGAATTTCTTATTAAACTTTTTGTGTATTTTAGAGCATTGAGAGTCCTTTGGGGCATGTGAAAATCAAGGAGAAAGAGTATTAAGGTATGGAGATATAATAGACATAAAACTAAGTATCTGAGTTAGAGCAAAGAGAAGAAGAAGAGGGTCTTCTTCTAGGATTGCTGAGTTCACCTCTTCCCTTCCTCCATCTGTGAGTTTTCTAAGAGTGTCACACATCTAAAACTCCTTCTCCTACTTCTCATCTTTAGAAGAGTCCAAATCAAGAAGAAGGAGGTATCTGATCGACCATCAAAGAAGGATCAGCATAGTACTAGCATACTGTGCTGATTTTCTGAATCAGGACTTCTGATCGTGATTCGTGCGCTCGTGTGGATGACTCCTAGAGGTCGGATGTATATGTGGCTTGCAACATCATTCTCAAGTCCGGATCAGTAAAGTTAGAACATTTAACTTGCAAGGTAATAGATCTGATCTATTATATTTTACATACATTAGATGTAGTGTAGAAACATGTTGATATGATCAACATGTAGTTCTTGCTCTTTATATTTTAATTTCTGATTTAATACCATGTAATAATCATGTAATAAGATCTTAGATATAAAAATTTTCTAATTTTATAAGATAAATTTTAATTTATTTTAGTCTTCTACTGCCTAATCTTGAAAAAATTTCAAGATCTAACTCTGAAACCCTAGATCTGGTTCCTTCAGACTTAGCATGAAGAAAGGCAATAGTAGTATCATAATCGTTAAGTATTTTCACTTCAAGATTTAAATGAATCAATTTGGCCAGGAAAATGGGAGAGAGGTGGGAGGGCCTCCGTTCTTATCTTCGACACTAAAAGATTTGACCAGGTAAGAAACGAACCCAATTAAAAACCATCAGCTCTTTATCTTCCCAAAATCACTTTCCTAGACACCAGTTGATCCCTCATTTTTTGAATGGATTTACTTTTGATTTTCAACACTACGACTAAATATAATTTTTAAGAGAGCTCTAATGGTTTCAAATACACACCCTATCTTACTTTATCAAACTATATCACATGCTATAACATATTATGAAAAACATAACATGATAATCAAAACAATTGCATGCTGTGCCAAAAGTATATAGTTATATCATCATTCTAGGATAATCTTTCAACATAACAGACATCCAGTGCTATGCTAGGACACTCTTATGATAGAATGTTAACTAACTAAATTTAAACATGTCTATAATATTGATTTGGATTTAAGTGAAATACCTAATCAGTGACAATCAACAATACATATTGTATAACAACAACCATGCTACGAATATTAACATAATTTGCATATCATATGTCATAATATCTAATTGACCATTAATTGAATCAATCAAGGTTGCTCTGATACCACTATTGGGTTCGAGTAGTGCAATGAAAAGGTGGACTTCAAAAATTTATAATCATGAAGTCCAAAACACTCGAAACCCTAGACCCAAGATCCCTTGACTAATTGCAATTAATGAACAACTAATAAAGCAACTAAGAAGTAGTTTAGATAAATACCACTTATGCTAAATTTTCAAATCTCCACAGACACACAAGCATATGCCCTCCATAGGTGATCCACATGAAAATTGCTCCAGGAACAGGACTCCTTGTACCAAAATCTTATTGATGAGTTCTAACCAATAGAACTTGGTTTGACCTAATCAGATCAAATCTGCACCTTGACTTGGACTTGGCCTCACCTAGACTTGGACTTAGACTCCTAAACCATCTCTTTCTTTCTCTATTTTCCTCCTAATTCTATTCCTAGGCTCTTGTCTTAAAGTGGGGCAGACTTGTCTTAATTTCAAGACAATATCTTAACAAGACAAGGAAGAGAACTATCGGAAAGAGTTGGAAATACCTTGAACCACTCTGTCATCATCTATTTATAGCAACAAAAGGGGCACAGAAGGAGTTTAGATATGCTCTTTCATAGAGTCACTTAATCAGCATATCAAAAATTAAGAGTCTTATTAGAGAAGGACTCTTAATTATAAGATACGGTGATTCAGCCTTCTCTCGCATCCCTTGCATGTATCATCAATTAGGCGATGCCATATGCACCTCAAACCACCTCAAAAAAATTTGAGATTTTGCCAAGTGGTAGACACTTGAATCAAAATTCTAATGGTATAAAAATCAAAGTATGACAATATCCCAATCATGAGAAAGAAATGTGTGAAGTTGTGACTCTTTGCATTTCTCACTGTCGTGCATGCACAAATCTTTGGGGCATCTCACACCCCATCTGGCCATGGCACACTTTAAACTTTGTGCCATGCAAATAGAGGGTTGAGAGCACTTCATCATAGGCATGGAGATCAGATAAGAAGAAGATTTAAAACCTCTTCACTGATCAAAATAATTTTAGCCTTATCATTTTGTGCTCTAGACTTGATAGAGTCCTAACCAACTTAGACTCTATATATGGCACCCCAAACGGCTAAAAATATCCAATAAAATCCAGATAAATCTGATCCAAGTTAGAACTTAACCCAATTTAATTAATAGCATAATCGAGTTAGCTAATTCAATAAGATTTTGATCTAGCTTGATTAAGGAGATAGGGTTTGTGCCACATGTGCCAACATGTTTCCTGACAACCCTAGTTGGTTCTTTGGTCCAACCAACCAATCAAAATTTATTCTTGATTATTTCTTAATGTGTGTGACCCTACGAGCTCTACATGTAGCTAGTAGTAGGTCCAGATGCATATTGACTTGATTAGATTAGACTCCATCTAATCAATTTAGGTCAAACCCATGTCAACCCGAGTTGTCAAATTAGAACTCTTTCTAATTGACTCATGAATTAATCACTTCAATTTATGAAAACTCATAAAATATGATTGACATCTAGCAACGTGTCATATCTACCCAAAAGATATGAAATTTGATAGAAATTATCAAAATATCCTTCAGTGGCAAGTTACTGTACAATTCAATACTTCGATCATCCTGCACCTCGAAAATGTTCATGAGTACGAAATTATGTCAAACTCAAATATATATTCCTATTAACTTATCATCAATCAATGATAACTCTAATAAAAATTAGAAACCCTTTCTAATCCTCATATTACTTTGGCTAAAGACTTCCTAAGTTATCTAGAGATGAGAATACATGGGATGTCATCTCCTCTTACTCGGAGTGATCGATTCTTTGTTGATCTACTCACAACCTTCATAGATAATCTACCATATCTAGAATATTCCATTCATGACTTTAGTCATGATTGAGTATGAATCAAAATATGAATTTATGTACATAAAATTTCATGATGATCTCAAGTCAAAGGATCACTTGCATAACTTCCACTTAGAGAACTATCTTTTGACATGCAAGTAAAGTGTCCATAAAATGTTCTCTTAGTAGATCAAATCAGTGTACTCATACCCTAATGAGCACTCATATCTTTATATTAGTATCTCTACACAAGTGGTTGCAAGATCATCCATCCTCTCCATCGAGCATACATAGGATATGTTATTCTTTTTTGATTCATTGATCCCTGACACAATGATCTAACGACTAGGATTATTTTAGATTAAGATTTTAGAGTTTTAGGTCTCAGTGATATGAACTCTTCATGTCTATAAAATTATTGCTCTAATCTATGGGGTTCATCATAATCTTAAAAATTATTAAGACATAGCAAATAATGAATCAACAAAATACCTCTTTATTATTGATTAATAATAAATATCATACATGAGTTGGGAGTAATTACAAAAAAGATCCTATCACATATCAAATGCGATTGGCTTGCAGGACACAATTCTTTCATTAGTAGCCTCTACCTTCAATTCAAAGAATTATATTAATCCCTTAGCAGGTACTAGAATCCTCATAGACCGCATTCAGGTCTGAGTATACCTTGGCCAATCCTAGTGCATCTATGAGTAGATTTTTAACTAATTATTTTTTTAAATAATTTCTAGCAATTAAGTTTTATCCCAAATTTTTTTTCAGCAGGCGTGTGGTGCATCCATTGACAATCCTGATTAGGTCCAACTATTGACATGACTATACCAAGTGCATCTAACAAATGAATGCCCAAGTCCGAGTATGGCTCGATCAACCTAACCATTGATCTGAAACACACAACAAAGTAATCATATGATGAATGATAATTTCAATATCTAATAAACACCAGACATGTGGTGCCTCCAATGCTTATTTAGATTATTGAACCCATTATCATGCACCTTAATGGGAGGCTATGAACTAGTTATCTCTATAAATGTATCATTTTAAGGATCTAATAATTTAGAAGATTTGATTCAATGATTTGAGAATAAGAAAAGAAATTAACCTGCAAGTCATAAATTCTCCCACTAACTTTACCAAGTCATGAAGAGGACTAGAGACAAACTGATCCAAAGATATTTAAATCAGTCAAATTGATTTATCTTAATAGCATGGATCAACTTGAATTAATCAGTAACATAATCAAAATATAATCTACCAAATTGGCCAAGTAAGTAAGATCGGTGAGAGGATCTGCCTCAGCTTGCCTTAGACACCATCAAAATGGTTAGTAAGCAGATTCTTAATTAAAAACCATCGATCAAATTGCCATACTTACCTTAGGTACCAATTGATCAATTAGTTTTGATTCAATTAGTCAAAGGACTTGGGCTAAACCACTGAACCACAATCAGGTCCATTTGGTATGGTGAAAAATATAGACTTGATCAAGCTACAACTACTGAGGTTGATTTAGAGAAATTCTAATCTAATCTAATTCAATATTTAATTAGATCTAATCAATTTCTCTAATTAGTCCATATTTATTTCTAACCCTAGATCTTATCTAGTTAGAAGATCTAATTCATTCTATCCCATTATCTATTAATTTATGAAGTGTTTTAACATCTTCAATTATCAAATCTAGAACTTTTAAACTTGATTCCAAATTAAGTGTGTGAAACATGTGTTTCAGTTTACAAAATTATTTTACCAAGATTTCATGTGAAACATACATCATATGTCATAATTCAGCTCTTAAAATCTAATTTTTAAATCTAAGTTTAATCATTAAATATGTATCAATCTAATTTAAATTTCATATATACATCATATGCATCATAAAAAAATTTAGATCTCTACATGTTACATCATATGCAACATACAATTTAGATCTTAAAATTAATTTTTATATCTAAATTTATTTTTTTAAAATTATAATTAATCATAAATCATTTTAGATCTAATTTAAATATATTCATGATTAAAATAATTTTAAATTTTTTTTCACTATTCTCCTTCGTGAGACTTGATCATAGTATTGAAACTTATATCCCAAAACCAATCATCGATCGATTGATGGTTGAGCTTATTATATAAATATATATGAATTGATAAATTAATAAAATTATTATTTAACTTTTTCATCATAAGGTAGTGTATATTTTCTTAATGAACTTCAATATTGTGATGAAGTTCTTAGGACTATCTTAATTGATATGGAAGAATATATTGTTTAGTCCTTAAAATAAGTTCACGACCAAATGATACATTATTACTAGAATGATAGTGATTATCGAGTATAGGTCATTGTATGTCATATGCATTAGTTGTCCTCATGATCAAGTAGTATGGAGACACTGGTATGGCATACAAGTGAGACGTAGGAGTACATGTCATTAAACATGACCAACTATTAAGCACTTTACTGTCAAGAGTAGTTTGTGAAGAATATGAGTATAAGTGTCTCTCTGACCTAAGATCACCATGGTGACTTACAAGCAACTCACTATACTTTAGTGCCAAACTACTTGAATTTTTAATTCAATGATGAAAGATTTTTGGGTATAGTCAAGTACTTGCAAAATCGGTGTATGAGTCAAGATGAAATTGATCTCTCTGAATAAATAAGAGTTAATGCATCAATATATTTTAATACAGTAAAATCTTAGTTAAAATAATCCATGTGATGGATTTGAAAGGTTAAAATACTATGTAGTTGACTATTTCGAGGTTGACAGTTAAACTCCAGGTCATCTTAAGCATTAGGATCAAATAAATGAATTATACAGTAATCATATGCTGATAGGTTCTTGAATGTTGCTTTGCAATCTTTTGATCTATTTAGACATCGGATACCATTGCTAGATGGTCACTTTGATTGGTATAGAAAATTTGTTCCTATACTATTGGCTTAAGTTCGAACCTATAGGGTCACACTCAAAAAAAATTTCCGACTGATCATGTGGCTGATCAATGATTGAGAATCACTCTAAGATTTAATCATCAATTGACTACTAGCTTAGGTACAAACCTATAGGGTCACACCCAAAAAAAATTTTGACTGATCATGTGGCTGATCAACGATTGAGAATCACTCTAGGATTTAATCATCAATTTGAGTGATGATTTATCTTGTGCAAAAGTTATAATAATTTAATTCACTAATTATTGATGAATTATAAAAAGATTGATTGATAATTAGATTATTAATTAGCTTAATTTGATTGAATATTAAGATTTAAATTAAATCTAATTGAATTAAATTTGATTTGGTTTGACCCGATTAAGTTATAAGATAACCTAATCGCTTAGGGTATTCGATTCCTGATTCAAACTCGATTAATTTTTGATTTGATTAGGATTTAATTGAGATCATTTGTTATCTAATTGGATTAAGTAATCTAATTAGATTTAACCTAATTTAGTTGGGTCAAGAACCTAATTAGAAATGAATTTGAATTCAAATTTGAATTCGAATGGAACAAGAAAATTCCTTGCACCACCTTTCACTGTGGCTCATCATTTTTTCACACATGAAAGTGGTTTTTGCATAGAATTTCTCTTTTCTAGAAGGTGTGTCGACACCTTCTTCTGATCCTCTTTGGATTACAATTTGGTTGGTTCAAGTTTGAGTTCCAATTAGATTGAAATCAGATTGAAACCAAGAGTCCAAGTTTTGTTGGACTCCTCCAAGCCGTTGACCACCTTTCTCATCATGCCAAAATGATTTTTTGCATGAATGTTTTTGTGCCAATCTGAGTTTTGTCATCCACTTTTTTGAGTCCCTAAGATATGGATTGAATTTGATTCAAAAAGGAATTGAAATCTGATTTGAATTGGTGATAAGATCAAACCCTGTCTGAATCGGAACCAAAACAATCAAACTCTATCCTAATCTTGATGGGATGCCACCTTAACAAGGGGTGATTTTTTATGCACCCCATCAGATGAGTTTTTGGTGTGAGAGAACCTTAGAGACACCATGAAAAATCAAAGAGAGGGGTGGGTATCCATGCATGAGAAAATGAGGAAAAAGGTTCCTCTTTGGGCATGAGATCTAGGGTGGGCTACTAGGGTTTCCTAGTTCCAGTTATGTAAGAAAGAAAAACCAAAAGAGTTTTGTTCTTTCTCTTCAACACCATCTCCTCCTCAAAAAGCTCCAACTTCTAATCTAGAGATGTCCATTCAATCTGAAGAAAGGAGTCTCCATCAATCATCTAGAGCCTTCGATGCGAGCTAGCACTCTCGAGAAGTATGATCTGTTCGGGGCTTCGAGTGGACTACCTATAGAGGTCAGACACACTGTGTGGCTACTCGACATCAGAAAGAATCTTATACCATATTCATCAGTAGTAGTGATCATCAACCCATGATCAGGTAATGTGTTCTGAACTCATCGGATCAGATCTAATAGTTAGATCTGATTCAGGACATCGATACGATTGATGTAGTCTTTTATGTTAAATCAGATTTTTATGTACATTATTTTTATATCATAGATCCCTAGAAAGGTAGTTTAGATCTAATCTAAAGTATGTGTATAATATTAAATTATTTATTCTATTATTTTCATGATAAAAATTTTAAAAAAATGTAAGCTTTGAACTGCCTATTTTCCAACAATGGTATCAGAGCCAGATTTCTTATGACATAAATTTTCTACATATAATCTGATATTAACCTAATTTTAATTATTTAATTAGATATAAATAATTAAATTGATGTCTAAGTTGTGTAGTAATCGAATTGGGTAGATCGCCATTACCATCCGGTCATAGGAAAAAGTAAGATTTCATGGCCCTCTTTTTCTATTCGATGGGGATCTCTTATGGCATGCAGGGGTGCTACATGATTATTTTCCATAAAGATGAATAATAAAAAAAATTTAAAACTTTATTTTAGTCATGATATAATGTATCTTAGATCTGAAATTAGGATTTTGATCATTGTATGATTGTCTATAAAAATATTTTACAAAACTTGAAATTATTTTCAAATACCGAACCCCAACCCATGTTAGTCCAAAACATAATTAAGAATTAAGTAATCTAGATTTGAGAATCAAAAATCTAAGATATTAATTTCATAATTCATGGGTTAATGGGTTAGCTCGAGTCAAGTCCATTTAACTAGGTTAGACCTAGAGTTAGAAATTATTGATAATGGACCATGTTAGTAATTGATCAAATCTAATTAATAGTTAATTCTGATTGGGTCAATTTTTTCTCTTGATCAATTCTCAATAGTTGTAGTTGGTTAAGTCCATATCTTTGATTAGACCAAGATCGACCTTGATCGTAGCTCCATGGTCAAATCCAAGTCTATAAGTCGATCAAATTAAAATTACTTAACCAGTTGGTGTCTAACGTAAGTTTGACAGTCTTGATCGATGGTTACTAATTAGAAGGTACTCATATAGATTGAGTCTATAATGAGTTAATGACATATCCCTCCCACTGATCTCACATACCTGACCAACATGGTCAATCATATTTTGATTAGATCATTTAATGATTGGAGTTGACCCATGCTAACTAGAAAATCAGTATGACTGATTTAGGTGCCTATAGTTCAACTTGTCTTGAGTCCTCTTCATGACTTAGTGAAATCAGTGGAAGGATTTATGACTAGTTGGATGGACCAAATTGAACCTAATCTTCTTTAATCTGACTTGATAAAACTAGTGAGAAGATTAAGATTAACTGATCAAGTCTTTTCTCATCTATCATTTTAATTTATTAAATCTTCTAAAATTATTAGGTCCCTAAAAATGAAGTAGTTATGGTGATGACTAGATCATAGCCTCCCATTAAGTTGGATGATAATGGGTCCAATAGTTAGATGATCATTAGATAGCCCAAAGACCTGGTGCTCATCTGTTATTGAAATTATCATTCATAATATGATGACTCAGTCGACTCTCTCTTATGGGTGATCAGGATGACTGACCAAAGTCGGGCCTAATCATTTGTGGTTAGATTTTTGAGTATGATCATATTAATGGTTGGACTTAACCAGATCTTTCAATAGAGGCCAAAATCTACAGTTAGGATCTTGAGACAAAATTAACTACTAAAAATTATTTGGTGAAACAATTGGGTAAGAACCTACCCATAGGATGCACATAGGTGAGCCGGCCAAAGTTGGGCTCATGTACAACTATGTGGATTCTAGTACTTACTAAGAAATTAGGATAATTTCTGAAATTGGAGGTAGAGGCTACCAATTCGTTTAAAATAATAAAAAAAATTTTATACTAAAGTTCATATCTTTAGGCTTAATTAATTCATATACTAATTAGGTTTTGATTTTTCTTTTACAGTCATGGCCACCAACTTGTGGCTCCGATCGCAATTAGACAGTGATAAGCTAAGGAGATCCAATTTTGATAGCTGGTATTAAAAATTGAAGATAGTCCTAGAGCACGAGCAGATCTTGTACATGCTGATAGATCCGACACCTAAGGAGCCCACTCCCAATGCTCGTGGTGCGATTTAAGACACTTACTTGAAGTAGCTCAATGATCACACCACGGTGCGTTGTATCATGCTGGCGACTATGAACGACGAGTTTGAAAGAATTATGCCCTACAAGCCAATTGCATATGGGATGTGATAGGATGTTTATTGTAATTTATCTTTCAAACTCATGTAATTGATATTAATATTATTAATAAAATTGATATTTTTGATTCATTATATACTGTATCTTATTAATTTTAAGATTATAATGAACCTCATAGTTCTAGACAATGGTTTTAGGGCCGTGATGAGATCACACCAGTGAGACCTAAATTCTTGATAGCTATTGGTGCAGAATTCCACCGACGTCGAAGAAGCTGGAGTCTAGGGGATCACGTCCGCCGTCAGGACCTGCAAGGGAAGTCTAAACCAGAGTTGGGGGTACTCCGGTAAGACCCTCCGACGTTCAAGTCAGTACTCTGCCTCAACAGAAATGGAGTACTCGAATAAAATTTTAGCAGAATTTTGAGATAGAGTTTAGAGCTTAGAGAAGAATATATCTGGGATTCTCTTTTTATAGACGGAGAGCATAACTGATTGACAGCGATGTCTGTAACTGCCTGGTAATGGGCCGTTCGGGGCTACGCAGAGTTTGTTACGGAGAGTAGTGGTGTCAGGGGGCCGTTCAGGGCCACATGGAGTTTGTTGTGGAGAGTGGAGTGGTGTCCATTATCGTGACTTGCCAGAGAGTGGTGGGGCCACGTAGAATCTGTTATAGAGAGTGGAGTGGGGTAGTGGCCATTGTCGCGACTTGCTGGAGAGTTCGGGCCAGACAGTTGAAGCTCGACTAGGACGTCTGATGGAGCGGAATGGCTCTCTATCTCAGCAATCTAAGAGAGGCTCGGATGTCTCTGAGGTTGCTGACGAGTCCATTATTGTCGGGTGTCTTGGGCGCTGATGCTGCAGGTGGAAGTCATCTACTGTAGAAGCTCGGACGGAGACTTTCTGTTGGAGAAGTCTGGCAGGAGTCCGATTGCTAGAGAAGTCCATCTGTATTTTGCCTAATGTAGAAGCTCGTCTGAGGACTATCTACCAGAAAGATCCAATTTTATGAGGGATCTGGTAGAGGGTCGACCGACAGTGGAGTTCGGATGGCACTGTAGAGGTTCGTCCATTGGAAGAGTCTTGAGGACACTGGGGAAGGTCGAATGTTGGAGTCCGGAATTCAATTCTGTTATAGAAGTTCGGACGAAGATCGGTTGCTGTGAAAGCTCGGATGGAGACTTCTTATTGTAGAAGTCCCACTGCTGGAGAAGCACGATCATTGATAAAGTTCGGAAGAAGTTCGAAATAGAAATTTGACTGGTGGAGCCCGTCCGTTGTAGAAGTTCATCTGAGATCCATCCACTGTAGAAGTTCAGTTGGGATCCAGCTCTCATAGGAGCTCGGATGAAATCTGAAAGGTGATCGACCGCCGTAGAAACTTGGATGGAGTCTGGTTACTATAGAAGTCCTGCTGTTGGAGAAGGTCGGACATTGACAAAGTTTGGAAGAAGTTTGGAGTAAAGTTGTTCGTGGCCGGAAGAAGTCTGGAAGAGATTCGGAGAATAGTCGATCACCGTAGAAAATTGACTGATAGTGAAGCTCAGAAAGCGTTTGGAGCAGCCTGGTAGATGAATGGAGGAGCTCATTATCGGAGAAGTCCGGATGGTATTATGGAAGCTCGGACGATCAGGGGAGTTCAGAAAGATGCTGCACAAGGTCGGAAGCCGGAAGAGCCCTGGAAGGGTCGGCCTTTTACAAACTTCGGCTGGGGTTATTTTATACCCAACACCAATCACCCTACTTCTGAGTTCGGATTTCGAATGAAGGAAGTACAGAAAAATTTTCACAGTCGAAGTTGCCTTTCTCGATTTTCGTACTCGGTTGTTTCCAGATATTTTGGTGTTTGGTGCACTGGTGTTGGAGCATTTTCAAATCGAGGCGATCCGAAAAGATTTTTTCGAAATTCCTGCTGGAGTATTGCTCTAGGTATGGCACAATAATGGTTCTATCAGTTGCCAACCACTTTTAGCCACCTGCCACGATGAGTGGGCCACGTGGCGGTTATAGATCGACCAGAGAAAATCTACAGTCATTATTGCGTCGGATCCCGTCGCCTATTTAAACCCGCCTCCCTCCTTCAGGGGTCTCACTTTGCCTGGAAGTTTCTTCGGTCTCTCCTTTTTCCTGAGAGTTCCATTCTTCCCCAGCATCCTTCTCGGCCTTAGGCATTCTTCGAGTCGTCCCCATCTCTGCATCTCTGCATCCTTCGGACCAGCCTAGATTAGTTCCAGAACTCTCCCCCTATATTTTTTTTTCTTGGTGTTCTTCTTTCATTTTTCCTCCATTACATTCTGCCTGCTCAGTTTTCCATGAGTGTCCCGTTTCTTATTTTTTTCAATTTTTTCAAGATTTTTAGGGTTTTCACTTGATTCAAAATGTCCTCCAATACTTCCTGCTCTAGTAATTCTGGGAGTTCGTCCGTTCCAGTCCTCCAAAATCTCAGTTCTGTTGATGAACCTCATTCGGTCTTTGTACCAGACACCATCCCTAGCTCTCTGACTTTGGAGGAACTCTCACTGATTAGAATTCAGTATAGGGTTCCTCCAGAGTACGAGCTGGAGCTTCCTAGGCTGACTGGCCGGGCTAGCGTCTCTCCCCCCAGCTGCTTCTGTTTATACCAAGAAGCTTTTCGCGCCAAGCTTCGACTTCCACTTCTGCCTTTTGTTATTGCTCTCTTTCACTTTTTAAATATTTCTTTAGTTTCTGTAGCGTCGAACTCCTTTAGATTTCTGATAGGATTTCTTTCCCTCTGTAGTTTAACTGAAGTTCAGCCAACTCTTTCTTTGTTTAAGAATTTCTATACCTTCAAGCATCATCCCTCGGTAAAGGACTAGTGGTACTTCTCCCCTCAGTTCAGTAGAAAGGGGTTGCTGAAAGGTGCCCCCTCTTCTATCCACAACTAGAAGGAGAGGTACTTCTACGTCCGATGCCCGACCTTGGAGCTGGGGTTGCCCCCCTGGGGCTCCCTGAGGGATTCCGTCCGTCGGGCTTCTAGCCTGGGACAGGACGACCTTGAAGCCTCCAATAAACTCAAGGCTTATCCAGCTCCTCTTCTCTCCATCCTCCTGAAGGAACAACTCTTGTTTAACGTCGGCCTAAGCCCTCTCAACCCTGCCGGTATTGTTATATATATATATATATTTATCATTCACTGCTTCCCCTTTCTTCTTGTTCTTTTGTTAAGCTGTGCCGATCTTCTTTCATTACAGATATGGATGCTGATGCAGCTCGAATGCTAGCACAGGATCTCAAGATCCACAAAAGGAAAGGCGCAGTATCCTCGGGGGTGGCGAAAAGGGCAAGGGCAGAAGAGACCAGCCCGACCGTACCTGCTCAGGCGGCCATTGCCATCGATGCTTCATCCAACATCGAGCTCGCAGTCCCTCGGGCCTCTTCAAGGAGCCCCCCGACCGAGGTTCCCACTCTAGAGGCCCAGCCCGAAGAGGCACTGGGGGCCGAACGGAGAAGGAGAAAGAAGACATTGGCCCACAAGAGCCGCAGCAGCAGGGCTGCCATCGAGGGGGCCGATGGCTCCGAAGAAGATTCGAAGGAAAATCCCTTCAACAATAGGGATCTAATAAAGAGATTGGTCGATGGGTGCATCCTGCCCGAGGTCGTCCACAGGATCGTTCACGCCGATCTTGGCAGCGGGTCTGGGACTCTCTGGGGTCCTTTTTCGAGGTAGGTCAATTTACTCCTTTCTTCTTCTCGCCTCTTTACCTAGCTTATTCCTCAGCTTTTATATTGACTCCCTGGCCGCTCTTGCAGATTGGACACCAGCTCATCGCCAACATTGAGGCGATGAACAATGCTAGGAAGGAGGCCATCCAGGCGGAAGAAGATCACCTCACCGAGGCCGCCCACCTCAAGGAGAAGATCGCCAAAGTCGTGAGTCTCCAAGAGGCACTACAAAAGGAAGGACAAACCTCGACAGACTTGAGGGCCACCTTGGAGGATGAAAGAAAGAAAGCAGAGGCCGAGGTCTCGGAGTTGAAGGTGCAGATCCCAACTCTGGTCTCAGAGGCAATGGTCCAGGTAGTGGAGGAGTTCAAAACCTCCTCCGAGATGAGAGATCTGAAGGTCGAGTTCGGCCAGGCCACCTTCATCAAGGGCTTCGAACTTTGCCAAGAGAAGGTGGTCGGAAAGTTTTTTGAGCTGGACCTCGGCTTCCTGGATGAGATGTTCGATGATGAAGTCGGGCCTTCTGAAGCTGTTGCAGGTCTTCCTCCAACCAAGACTTTCTCGACTGCTGCAGCTGCCACGGCCGACCTTCCGGGGGTGCCGAGCTCCCCCACTTCTGCCCCAGAGGTCCGAAACCTCTAATTTTGTATTCTTCTTTTTTTTTTTGACAACTTTTTCTCATTCTCTTGTACTTAAAAACTATTTAATCAATAAAATCAGATTCTTCTTTACAGAGAGCTCCTTTGTCTTACTCTGCATTCTTTTTCTTCTCTTTTATTTTCTTGCACTAATTTGTGTTGTGGCGCTCTTATCTTCCAACGATAGTGCCCTGCCGAAGCTCTTCTCCTACCACAGGGGATTCCTCTGAAGTTGATAATCCGAAACCTCAGAAGGAAAGTTTGTTACTTGATGAAAAAATCAAAGAAGCTGGATGACGAACTTCACCGATTGAGGAAGAGCCATTCGAAAGTCACTGCGGAGGCTACTCGCTTTCGAGACCTCCACAAAAAGGGTTTCATGGACCACATCCGAAGGAAGGTTGACTTCGTGACGGAGCTTGAGGAACTCCGAAAATGTGCCAGTGATCGATCTTGGACTCAGGCTTCCAAGATCAGCTCTCTTGAAGTCGAGCTGGCGACTGCACAGGAGAAGATCGGTCAGTTGGAAGAGAGCTTGTCTTGGTTCGCAACTCAGGCTGACCACGATCGAGATTGATCAAAAAAATTCTCCGACCTTCAGAAGCAACTGTAGGACATCGAGGCAAACTACAATGCCTACCGAGTCGGCTGGTGCGGGCAAGTTGACGACTATCGAAGGAAGCTCAAGACGACGACCGATGAGGTTGCCCGCCTTCAGAGGTAGTTGTCTGAGAGAGTCCAGGCCATCTCTGCACAAGGCTCTGACGAGCTCCACTCCTTGAGGGGGACCATGGAAGAACTATCCATGGCCCTTGGGCAGGAGAAGGCTGAACTGCAGTGGCTAAAGATTCAGCTAGCCTACGAGCAGTAGGCAATCAAGGATGCCGAGATGGAGTCCGAGGTTCTGAGGAAGAGGCTTCGGGAGTTAGAGGGCAAAAGCCGGTGGTTCCACCAAAGGTACCAGAAGATGCTTTTAAGAAAGAAAGAACTGGAAGAAGAAGTTGAAAACTTAAGGCAATCCCTGACAATGGCTGGAACCGAGAGTTTGAAGTCAGAAGAAGCCGAGCTTTCTTAGAGCTTCTTTTACCTTTTGTTCTTCCATGTATTCTTTTCTTTTCTTGTCATTTTTCTTTTTTGGTCTTCAAAGGCTTTATAATGCACACTTTACTAATGAAATAAAAAGGAATTTTCTCATTACCTTGTCTATTCTTGCTTTGAGTTGTTGTTTATCGAGCTTCTTTTGTCTTTTATCTTATTCGATGTTGACGTTGTTTGAAGGTTCCTGATCATCATCGTGTTGATTTATCCTTTTTGTTTATGATCGAAGGTCTTTTCGAGGCCATTTGAGTTTGACACTTCCTCCTGATGCTCGAGTTTGGGGGCCCAAACTTCTTGTTACCTTGAGGAAGTCGATTTTTTCTGATCAGTGTTGGGTTCCCTCTTAGAGACTGAGGGTTTTTGACAAGAGTCTCCTTCCTCAAGATGAGGTTCCTTGTGTCTTTGATGTAGTTTATTTTTTTCTTATCACTGGTGTAGCTCATCGCTTTCTCTTTTTCTCTCTTTTTTTTTTGTGTTCGAGTGAGGATTTTCCTTCTACTCTTAACGGGGTTCTAGGGGTGTAGAGAAGCCATTGAGGAGGCTTTCTCCCTCATTCGGTCTTGAACGACCAGGTCTTCATTTATGTCAGGATGAGGTTCTCCTCCTGTTCCTGACACAGTTAATTTTAGCTCATGTTAGGATGAGATTTTTCTCCTATTCCTAACTGGACTGTGGGGGCACGTAAAAACCGTTGCAAGGGCCTCTCCCCCCATCCGATCTCTAAATAATCAGGCCTTCGACCTTGCTCATGTTAGGACGAGGTTCTCCTCCTATTTCTAACATGGCTATGGGGGCATGTAAGGGCCGTTGCAAGGGCCTCTCCCCCCATCCGATCTCTAAATAATCGAGCCTTTGATCTTGCTCATGTTAGGACGAGGTTCTCCTCCTATTTCTAACATGACTGTGGGGGCGCATAAGGGCCGTTGCAGGGGCCTCTCTTCCTATCTGATCTTTAAATAACCGGGCCTTCGACCTTACTCATGTTAGGACGAGGTTCTCCTCCTGTTTCTAACATGGCTGTGGGGGTGCATAAGAGCCGTTGCAAGAGCCTTTCCCCCCATCCGGTCTCTAAATAACCGGGACTTCGACTTTGCTCATGTTAGGACGAGGTTCTCCTCCTGTTCCTAACATGGCTGTGGGGGCACATAAGGACCGTTGCAAGGGCCTCTCCCCCCATCCGGTCTCTAAATAATCGGGCCTTCGACTTTGCTCATGTTAGGATGAGGTTCTCCTCCTATTCCTAACATGGCTGTGGGGGTGCATAAGGGCCGTTGCAAGGGTCTCTCCCCTAATTCAGTCTCTAAATAATCGGGCCTTCGACTTTGCTCATGTTAGGATAAGGTCCTCTTTTTGTTCCTGACATGCTTAGTTTCGAATGTCTGAAGGAGCTACTCCCTGTCGTTACAAGCTCATGCCAAAAGAAAAGATATGCGAATATGAAAGTAACTTTTATTTAAGGTAAAGTTATTGATAATACATTCATAGATTTTTTGAATTCCATAGTCGCGGAAGGTCTGCTCCCTGTCGGGATCCTCCAGAGATGGTGTTGATGATCCCGATTGGAGGCCGATCTTCAAGCTGTTCCTCCCTCCTTGGTGGCTCTGATTGTGGTAGGGCCCTCGATCGATCTTCTCTACCTTCAGGCCGGTGTCGAATGAATCTATCGAGCCGACCTCATCTGATGAGCTCTTCGATCTCATCTTAGAGCTGAATACACTTCTCTATGTCATGGCCGTGGTCACGATGATAGAGGCAGAATTTGTTAGGGTTGTGCTTCCCGAGGTGTGTGCGCATCCTTTCTGGCCCTGGCAGCTGCTCCCTGACCTCCATCAGCACTTGAGCTTTTGGAGCATTGAGGGGGGTGTAGCTATGAAATCTTTCTGGGGGAGAGCTCTGCCGAACCCTGTGGTTTGGACTCCTCTGCCTACGAGCCCGGGGAGGAGTGCGGACATGCTTGTGTTCGGGGGGAGTTCGAGAATGTGGCCGACCTTCACTCGACCCTTTTTCAACTGCGAGCTTGCTGGAATCACCCGCCTGCCGCTCCTTCGTGGCCTCCTCATCCTTTAGCTTGAAGGCTTCCTCTGCTCGGGCATATCCTTTGGCCCGAGCCAGTAGATCAGCAAAATTCCTGGGATACTTCTTTTTTAAGAAAAATAGAAGATCGTTCTTTTGAAGATCGCTCTTCAGGGCGGCCATTGCAACTGACTGATCCAAGTTCTGAACCTCCAATGCGGCAGCATTAAAATGATTAATGTAAGTTCGGATGGATTCTCCCTCTTTCTACTTGATGTTAATGAGGGACTCCGAATCTCTCTAGGGATGCTGGCTGCTGACGAAATGAGCGACAAACTGGTGGCTCATTTGATCAAAAGAGAAGATAGTACCCGACTTCAGTGTCGAGTATCAATTTCTTGCTGCTCTCTTCAAGGTGGATGGGAAAGCTCAGCATAGGATGGCGTCTGGCGCGCCATGAAGCAGCATCATTATCCGAAAGGCCTCCATGTGGTCAACAGAATCTGAGGTCCCATCATAGCTCTCGAATTGGGGGAGCTTAAAGTTTGATGGGATTGGTGCCTGCATAATCATTTGAGAGAAAGGAGGGTCAGTACAGATGTCCTCATCGTAAGCAGTGGGAGCATGACGGAGTTCTTCGATCCGTCGGTTCATCTCCTGGAATCTTTGATCCAAGAGGTCCTCTCGACTGCGAGTCTTAAGGGTCTTCTAGTAGAACAGAGGTAGGGACCCTCCGGGGGTGGAATCATGATCGGACGGAGGGCTCTCCACCTTCTGCTTCTCCTTTCCAGGAAAGATAGGGCGACTGGCCCAAGTGGCCTGCCCAGTCATCGAATTTTGGAACTCCGACGATACTCTTTCCAGCCGCACAGATGCCTGCGGCTATTACGGCTGCTGCTGTATAGCCTGCACTACTTCAGTGAGGTCCCTGACCTGCTGAACCAGCAAGTCGAACTGCTCCATGCCAACTACCGTTGTCGGAGGAGAAGGAACCGAAAAAACTAGAGATGAGGCTGGAGCTTGCAGGTCTCGCTGAGATCTGGCCACAGAGGCTGTGGATCACCTGGTGGATGCCTTTCAGGGAGGCATCAAGTGGAGATCTGGCAGGAGAAGAAGGAGAAAATATCGAAGAAGATGATCAAAGATAATCCCGTTGAGTACTCTTTTAAGAACAAGGGTACTGCAAAGACACAGGCCTTTCCTCTAGCACCAATTCTGTTGGTGCAGAATTTTACTGACATCGGAGAAGCTGGAGTCGAGGGGATCGCATCCACCATCGGGACCTGCAAGGGAAGTCTAAACCAGAGTTGGGGGTGCTCTGGCAAGACCCTCCGATGCTCAAGTTAGTACTCTGCCTCAACAAAAATGGAGTACTCGAATGGGATTTTAGTAGAGTTTCGAGATAGAGTTTAGAGCTTAGAGAAGAATATATCTAGGGGCCTCTTTTTATAGATGGAGAGCATAACTGATTGACAGCGATGTCTGTAACTACCTGGTAGTGGGCCGTTCGGGGCTACGCGGAGTTTGTTACGGAGAGTAGTGGCGTCAGGGGGTCGTTCAGGGCCACATGGAGTTTGTTGTGGAGAGTGGAGTGGTATCCGTTGTCGCAACTTGCCAGAGAGTGGTGGGGCCATGTGAAATCTGTTACAGAGAGTGGAGTGGGGTAGTGGCCATTGTCGCGACTTGTCAGAGAGTTTGGGCCGGATGGTTGAAGCTCAGTTGGGATGTCTGATGGAGTGGAATGGCTCTCTGTCTTAGCAATCTAAGAGAGGCTCGGATGTCTCCAAGGTTGCTGATGAGTCTATTATTGTCGAGTGTCTTGGGTGCTGATGCTACAGACGAAAGTCATCTGCTGTAGAAGCTCGGATGGGGACTTTCTATTGGAGAAGTCTGGCAGGAGTTCGATTGCTAGAGAAGTTCGTCTGTATTTTGCCTGATGTAGAAGCTCATCAGAAGATTGTCCGTCAGAGAGGTCTGGTTTCATGAGGGATCCGGTAGAAGGTCGACCGACAGTGGAGTTCGGATGGCATTGTGGAGGTTCATCTGTTGGAGGAGTCTTGAGGACACTGGAGAAGGTCAAACATTGGAGGAGTCTAAAATTCAATTCTGTTGTAGAAGTTCGGACGAAGATCGGTTGCCGTGGAAGCTCGGATGGAGACTTCTTATTGTAGAAGTCCCATTGCTGGAGAAGCTCGATCATTGATGAAGTTTGGAAGAAGTTCGAAATAGAAATCCGGCTGGTGGAGCCCGCCCGTTGTAGAAGTTCATCTGGGATCCATCCACTGTAGAAGTTTGGCTAGGATCTGATTCTTGTTGGAGCTCGGATGAAATTCAGAAGGCGATCGACCGCTGTAGAAACTTGGATGGAGTCTGGTTACTGTAGAAGTCCTGCTGTTGGAGAAGCTCGGACATTGACGAAGTTCGAAAGAAGTTTGGAGTAAAGTCGTTCATGGCCGGAAGAAGTCTGGAAGAGATTCGGAGAATAGTCGATCACTGTAGAAAATCGGCTGATAGTGAAGCTCAGAAAGTATTTGGAGCAGCCCGATAGATGAATGGAGGAGCTCATTATTGGAGATGTCTGGATGGTATTATGAAAGCTGGGACGGTCGGGGGAGTTCAGAAAGATGCTGCACAAGATCGGAAGCTGGAAGAGCCCTAGAAGGATCGGCCTTTTACGAACTTCGACTGGAGTTATTTTATACCCAACATTAGCTTTGATCTAAAATATTTTTAATTATTGGTACATTGAGTCGGAGATCAATGATACCGATAAGACTGGCATGTCCTATGTATGCACAGAAATGAAGGTGGTTGATCTCACAACCACTTGTGTAGTGACACTAATACAAGGATGTGGGTACTCATTAGAGAATGAGTTCACTAAATTAACCTACCAGAGAATAATCAGATGGAGTCTTATTTACATGTCAACTGATAATTCTCTAGTAGAAGTTGTGTAAGTGATCCTTTGACCTCAGGTCACCATGCTACCTTGTGTACATGGATCCATATTTTGGTTCACTACCTAACTTCAATCTCTGATCTTTATGTGGGATATTCTAGATATGGTAAAGTATGCATAGAGGTTATGAGTGATCAATAAGGAATCAGTCACTCCTAATAAGGAGAGCGAACATCCTATGTGATCTCATAGGATGATGATTCTGGAAGTCTTTGGCCAAAGCAAAGTGATAATTAGAAAAAAAAATTTAATGTATCATCAATTGAATCATCACCTTTAGATCGAGATACATAAAGATAAGCGATTGGGTTTGATATATTTTCGTACCCACAGCTCATCTGGGGTGTTGTTTGACTGAAGGATTGAATTACATGGGAACTTGCCACTGAAAGATATTTTGATAATTTTTTATCAAAATTCTAAATCTTTTGGATAGTTATGACATATTGCTAGATGTCAATCTCAACTTATGAGCATGATAAAAATTAAAAAAATTTAATTCTAGAATCAATTTGGAAGAGTCCAAGTTGATTGGGACTCTTCGGGTGACCTAGTCTCATCGAATTAGGATCACGTCAAAAGTTCGGATCCACTGTTGGCTAGATTTGAAATCCAATGGGTCACACACTTTGAGATTTGATCTTGGTCTTATTTAATTAGAGTTTAATATAAATTCTATGGGTTAATTTGATATGTTATCACATTATATTAACCCAAGTTCCCAAATTGGTTTGGTTCAAAGTATTTGAGCTAACCTAGACCAGTTGGCTTTGACCTAATAGAATTGAGTCAATTTGGATTGGATCCTTATCCAACTTGGACCAGTTTTAAGTGGAGAAGGATTCCTCCACTTTCACCAAAAGCTACACAAAAATATAATTACTGCCTACCTCAAATCAGCATGAGATATAAAGAATCCTTCTTAAAGAAGGCTTTTTATTAAACATGTTGCCTTAGAAGATAAATCAGAAATCCTATATTTTGATGCCAAAAATGAATAAAATTTTTATGGTACATAGAAAAGAAAGATTGATTCTACTTTAATTATTTAAATCATCCAAAATTTACTCAATAAATTTATTTGGCACATGGGAAGTTGGAGTACCAAAAGTTGGCACCCCTTCATCCCATGTAACATTTCCTGGTCCCCTATTTATAGGAGATGCCCCAGACTGCTTCTAGCTAAGATTTTTGGAGAAACTAGAGATAAGGGATGTAGAAATTTAAAAAAAATATATGAAAAAATTTTGAGAAAAAAAAGATGGGAATTTGAGTGGCAAAAGTTGCTACAAGGGTGGTGAGATTTTCAGCAAGTGTTGCTGGAGTGCCCTAAGATTTGATTTTTTCATGTGTTGGAGCTAAAAATTAAATTCTAGATTGTATGATATCTGAAGAGTATTTTCTTGGCATCATTTTGTTGATAAGATCAAAATCAACTAGGCTTTGGTGTGATCGTGATTCAAGTTTGAAGTCGGTAGTGTTCTTGAGAAGACAAGGTTGTGGCTGCGCACCGGTTGGGAAGGACCTTGGCCAACATCCGTGTCGATCACTGTTGGAGGACTTCTATCTTGAGATCTTGTGTAGAACATCAATGTGTCACTTTTTTATTTTAGTTAAAATATAATATTTTATCTTTTTGCATGCTTGAATTTGCTTTGATCGTGTTCGACAAGGTGATTCTAGAGTTTTGGGTTTGGCTTGATAGTTTTATTTGATATAGCTATTGATTTGAGTATTTTAAAAAATTTTAAAAATCACTTTTCACTACGTGATTGGAATCTAATAGTGGTATTAGAACCACTCTTGTCTGATTCGATCAAACAAGTACAATATAGTCGCTTAGAATTGTTCTTGTTCATATCCTGCCAAAAATATAGCATTATTTTTGCATCAATTCTTCAAACTCAAAAAAATATTTTTGACTCTTTGTAAACTATGAATCTAAATTTTAATTATTAAATTATAAATTTATGATAATTTAAAATTTTATTATCATGGCTACATGATGATTAAATCGATGTATAGCTTATAAGGATGTTATGCATGCCTAATTAGATTAAAGTATGTTATATTATATGAATTTATTAGTCATATGTTATGACTTTGATTGCACCTTATATATTTTTTTTGGCATGATAATTTTTGAATAGTAGAAGCATCCAAATTTGCATAATTTATAGTGTACATTTTATGCACTTAAATTGTTAGGATGTGTCAAGACTAGTTTAAAGTTTTTCATAAAATTATATTAAGTTGTAATGTCGGGATTCACTTTTAAATCAAAAGTCAAATTCTTAAGATCAATTGGTGTTGAGCAAAGTGTGAAAAATAATTTTTCAATTAGGTCAGTATGTTGGCCTAACCAACTCTGTTGGTGTCTAGAAAAGGTATGGGGAGCCTCCCACCTACTTACCAGGCCAATTTGGTCTTCTTGAATTTTGGACTTCAATTGATTAGTGATATAGATACTACAAGGGCCTTCCTTCAAACTTGATTGATAGAGTATGTTAAGATCTTAGTGAGCTTGTTGTGCTATCCATAAGGCTTACTATAGAAATTGATATAATGTTGATCAAGTGTATATTGATGCTTATGGCATATTTGAATAGTGTTACTTTGTTGTGCTATCTACAAGGGCAGCATTGTTTTAGTATGACTATATGAGATTGAAGGGTCAACTTAACTAGAATATTATAATTTGTTGTGCTATCCACAAGACTATATGTGATCTAGAGGTCAGAATGAAAGATGTTGAGAATTATAAAGGTACAATTGATAAAAAATTACGTACTCTTGAACTCATGAATACTTGTTGTGCTATCCACAAGGTGTTTATGAGGGCTATGAAGTGTGAGACACAATTAGATAAAAATCCTGATCTAGTTGTGAATGTCTTCATGAGTTATCCGCTTATATTGTGTTCTTGTCATTGTAGATTAACTACACTTATGGCATCCTCACTATCCCTTAGAGGTATTCTAGATACTAACAAGTTGACCAGATCCAACTATGTCAACTGGTTAAGAAACCTGAGAATTATTCTCACTCAGGAGAAAGTCTCCTACATTCTAGATACACCTGCTCTAGATTCTCTTGGGGAAGATGCTTCCGAAGAGGAAAGGATCAAATACAAGATGTGGAAAGATAATAGTGTGACTGTCAACTGTATCATGCTTGCCTCCATGAGCAATGAGCTCCAGAGGTAGCGTGAGGACATGGATTTTTCTCTGTTCTCCTTAATCTTAAAGAGTTATATGGGGAGCAAAATCGAGCTGCTCGATATGAGATATCAAAATAGTTATTTCGTGCCCATATGACTGAAGGCTCTTCCATGAAAATGCATGTCCTAAAGATGATTGATTTGATCACTCATCTGGGATAGCTGAGTTTTGTCATGGATGGTGAATTGAACCAAGATTTAATCCTACAGTCTCTTTCTGACTTCTTTTCTCAATTTGTCATTAATTATCATATGAACAAACTGAACATCAGCTTGCTTGAGCTGCTGAATATGTTAAAAATAGCAGAGAGCCATTTCAAAGATGAAAAGGCTCAGGTTCTTCATGTTGATAAGATCAGCATGAAGAAGGCAAAGAAGAGTTCTAAGACAAGTTGAACCCTAAGGCTGGCATCTCCAAGAAAAAAGTGAAGAAGGTCTCCGCCAAAGGTACTTATTATCACTATGGCAAGAAGGACCACTGGAAGAGAAATTGCAAGGAATACCTTGCAACTGTGAAATCAGTAAATATTGCTAAAGGTTTGTAAATGATACAAACTAATTTATCATTAAGTACTTCAATGTTAGATTCTTAGGTATTGGATATCACCTGTGGTTCACACCTTTGCAAATTATTACAGGATCTATAAAAAATAAAAAATCTGAATAAAGGTGACTTCGAGCTGTTCAGCATAAGTAGAGAGTCCATTCAAGCCAAAGCCATAGGAACCAGGATTTTGAAGTTTCCTTCAAAAAAAATTTTGATACTAAAGATCTATTATTATATTTCAAATATTGTTAGAAATATTATTTCTTTACCATTATTGTTGGAACAAAGTTTTGAAATAATTGTAAAGAATAATGGTTGTTCTATATATTTTTCTAATGAATATTATGGAAGTGCTTTTATTGATAATGATCTTATGTTTCTTTCACTTAATAATAATGTGCTTCATGTTGATAATATGAAGAAAAAAAAGAGAGAGGATGTGAATATCATATACTTTTGGCACTGCCGACTTGGCCATATAAATGAGTCAAGGATTAACAAATTATACAAAGATAATTTCTTTGATCCTTATGATTATGAATCATATGAAACTTGTGAATCTTATCTCATAAAAAAAATGATCAAGACTCCATTTACTGGACATGGAGATCGAGCGAGTGACATTTTGGACCTTGTACATATTGATGTGTGTGGTCCAATATCGATTCAAGCCAGAGGTGGATACTCTTACTTCATCATATTTACTGATAATATGTCTAGATTTGGATATATGTATTTAATAAAATACAAATCTGAAGTCTTTGATAAATTTAAAGAGTATCAAAGAATGGTCGAGAAATAAATTGATAAAAGTATTAAAGCTCTTCAATCGGATCGAGGAGGAGAATACTTATCTAGTGAGTTTCTCGATTATTTGAAATAAAATGATATACTCTCTCAATGGACACCTCTTTATACTTCGCAATTAAATAAAATTGTGGAAAGGAAGAATCGCATCTTATTAGATATGGTGTGGTTCATGATGTGTTTCATGGATCTTTCATTATCCTTTTGGGGATACGTCCTCGAGGCTGCAGCATATATTTTAAATAAAGTACCTTCAAAATCTATTTCTAGCACTCCATATGAAATATGAAAAGAAAAAAGATCCAATCTTAAGCATCTTAAGATTTGGGGTTGCCCAGCTTATGTGAAAAATATTGATGGACATAAGCTGGATGCTAGATCAGAAAAATACAGATTTGTAGGTTATCCCAAAGAGAGTATAGGATACTACTTCTATAACCCTACACAACAAAGGATGTTTGTTGGTAGGCATACCATTTTTTTGGAGAAAGAGTTTATCCAAGAAGGAGGCAGTAGGAGGTCTGTTGAACTTGAGAAAGTTCAAAACCTACAATCCATCCAAGATTCACCAGATGGTTCTCAACCAGATGTGCCCATTGTTGAGGCACAGCCACTACATATACCTCCTCTTCGAAGGTTGAGTAGAGTGCGTAGTGTACTACTCAGGTATAGGTTTATCATTGAGAATGACAATACAACCCACATGATTGAGAATGATGAGCCTATGACCTATTTGAAAGTTGTCATGAGTAGTAACTCTGACAAGTGGCTCAATGCCATGAAATCTGAAATAGACTCCATGTATGCCAACCATATTTGGACATTGGTTGATGCGCCTAAGGGTGTGACCTCAATAGGCTGCAAATGGATTTTCAAAAAGAAGATTAGAGTAGATGACCAGGTAGAGACCTATAAGGCCAGACTTGTGGCAAAAGATTTCAAACAAAAATAAGGTATTGATTATAAAGAAACTCTTTCACTGGTAGCCATGCTCAAGTCTATTCGGATAATGCTTGCTATTGCAGCATACCATGACTATGAGATCTAGCAGATAGATGTCAAGACTATCTTCCTCAATAGAAATCTTGAGGAAGAAGTCTATATGACTCAGCCAAAAGAATTTATCTCAAGTGGGAGAGCAAATCAGGTATGCAAGCTGAATAGATCTATATATGGATTAAAGCAAGCATTGAGGAGCTGGAACATCCATTTTGATGAGACAGTCAAATCGTTTGGCTTCATCAAAAATATGGATAAACCTTGTACGTACAAGAAGAGTAGTGGGAGTGCTATTGTCTTCTTGATCTTATATGTGGATGATATACTACTCATTGAAAATGATATCCCGATGTTGCAATCGGTCAAGACTTAGCTATCACAAAATTTTTTTATGAAAGACTTGGGTGAAGCATGCTATATACTTGGTATAAAGATCTATAGAGATAGATCGAATAGGATGCTAGGCTTGCCCCAATCTAAGTACATTATCCTTATGTTGAAGAGGTTCAACATAGAAAAAAGTAAAAGAGGTTACTTGCCCATAGGTTATGGCATACAACTCTCTAAGAAGATATCTCCTAAGACACCTAAAGAGAGAAATTGAATGAGTTCTATTCCTTATGCTTCGGTAGTAGGATCAATAACGTATACTATGTTATGTACCAGGCCTAATGTAGCTTATGTCTTGGGCATTGCAAGTAGATTTCAGGCTGATTTCGGAGAGGATCATTGAAAAACTGTGAAAAGTATACTCAAGTACTTGAGAAGAACTAAAGATATTTTTCTAATATATGATGGATCTAATTTAAAATTGAAAAGTTATACCGATTCTACTTTCCAATCTAATCTGCATGATAGCAAATCGATATCTGGATATGTGTTCACTTTGTATGGTGGTGCACTAAGTTGAAAAAATTTTAAACAGCAAACTATTGCTGAATCGATCACTGAGACTAAGTATATTGCTGCAAGTGAGGCTGCTAAAAAGATCATCTGGATGAAGAAATTCATCACAGAGTTGGGTGTGGTTCTAGGGATTGAACAACCAGTATCTCTTTATTGTGATAATACTGGGACAGTTGCTCAAGCCAAAGAATCAAGATCTCATCATAAATCTAAGCACATCCTAAGATGGTTCCACCTCATTCAGAAGATAGTCGAAAGACACAATGTAATCAGGGAGTGTGTTGACACCAAGAACAATATAACGGACCCATTCACTAAGGCTTTATCAATGCAGTAATTTGACCGCCATCTTGATAGCATGGGTATCAAGTATAGGGACGATTGACTTTAGTACAAGTAGGAGATTAAAAGAATTATGCCTTACAAGCCAATCGCATACGGGATGTGATAGGATGTTTATTGTAATTTATCTTTCAAACTCATATAATTGACATTAATATTATTAATAAAATTGATATTTTTGATTCATTATATACTGCATCTTATTAATTTTAAGATTATAATGAATCCCATAGGTCTGGGCAATGATTTTAGGACTGTGATGAGATCACACTAGTGAGACCTAAATCTTTGATAGCCTTGATCTAAAACATTCCTAGTCATTGGTACATTGAGTCGGGGATTAATGATATCGGTAAGACTGGCATGTCCCATGTATGCTCAGAAATGAGGGTGGTTGATCTCACAACCACTTGTGTGGTGACACTAATACAAGCATATGGATGCTCATTAGAGAATGAGTTCACTGAATTAACCTATGAGAGAATAATCAGATGGAGTCTTATTTATATGTCAATTGATAATTCTCTAGTGGGAGTTGTATAAGTGATCCTTTGACTTAAGGTCACCATGGTACCTTATGTATATGGATCTATATTTTGATTCACTACCTAACTTGATTTTCTAATCCTTGTGTAGGGTATTCTAGATATAGTGAAGTATGCATAGAAGTTGTGAGTGATCAATAAAGGATCAGTCACTCCTAATAAGAGGAGCGAATATCCTATGTGATCTCATAGGATGGTGATTCTGGAAGTCTTTGGCCAAAACAGGGTGATAATTAGAAAAAAAAAATTAATGTATCATCCACTGAATCATCACCTTCAGATCGAGATACATAAAGATATGTGATTGGGTTTGACATATTTTCATGCCCACAGCTCATCTGGGATGTTATTTGACTGAAGGATTGAATTACACGTGAACTTGCCACTGAAGGATATTTTGATAATTTTTTATCTAAATTTTAAATCTTTTGGATAGTCATGATATATTGTTAAATGTCAATCTTGACTTATGATCTTGACAAAAATTGAAAGAATTTAATTCTAGAATCAATTTGGAAGAGTTCATGTTAATTGAGACTCTTTGGATGACCTAATCTCATCGGATTAGGGTTATATCGAAAATTTGAGTCCACTGCTGGCTAGATTTGGACCCCAATGGGTTACACACTTTGAAATTTAGTTTTGATCAAATTTAATTAGAGTTTAATATAAATTTTATGGGTTAATTTGATATGCCAGCATATTGTATTAACTCAAGTTTCCAATTTGGTTTGGTTTAAAGTATTTGAGCTAATCTAGACCAGTTGGCTTTGACCTAATAGGATTGGATCAATTTGGATTGAATCCTTATCCAACTTAGATCAATTTTAAGTGGAGAAGGACTCCTCCACATTCACCAAAAACCATACAAAAATATAATAGCCACCCACCTCAAATCAGCATGAGAAATAAAGAGTCCTTCTTAAAGAAGGCTCTTTATTAAATGCGTTGCCTTAGAAGATAAATCAGAAATCCTATGTTTTGATGCCAAAAATTAATAAATTTTTTATGATATATAGAGAAAAAAGAGTCCTTCTACTCTAAGTATCTGAATCATCAAAAATTCATTCTATAAATTTATTTGGCATGTGGGAAGTTGGAGCACCAAAAGTTGGCGCCCCTTCATCCCATGTAACATCCCCTAGTCCCCTATTTATAGGGGATGCCCCAGATAGCTTCTGGCTGAGATTTTTGGATGAGCTAGAAAGAAAGGTGGAAATCATAAGAAAAAATATGAAAAAATTCTAAGAAAAAAAAAAGGAGAATTAGAGTGGCAAAAGTTGCTACAAAGGTGGTGAGATTTTCAGCAAGTGTTGCTGGAGTGCTCTAGGATTTAGTTTTTCCATATGTTGGAGCTAAAAATTAAATTCTAGATTGTGTGATATCTGAAGAGTATCTTCTTGGTATCGTTTTGATGGTAAGATCAAAAGCAATTGGGCTTTAGTGCGATCGTAATGCATGTTTGAAGCCGGCAGTGTTCTTAAGAAGACAAGGCTGCGGCTGCGCATCGGTTGGGAAGGACCTTGGCCAACATTCATGTGGATCACGGTTAGAGGAATTTTACCTTAGGGTCTTGTGGAGAACACCAATGTGCCACTTTTCTATTTTAGTTAAAGTATAATATTCTATCTCTTTGCATGCTTGAATTTGCTTTGATCGTGTTCGGCAAGGTGATTCTAGGGTTTTGAATTTGGCACGATAGTTTTATTTGATATAGCTATTGATTTGAGTATTTTAAAAAATTTTAAAAATTACTTTCCACTACGTGGCTGAAACCAAATAGAGTTCAATCACAAATTCGAAGAAGCTCAATCAAAAGAAATGCTTAAAGTGTTGAATGATTCTTTTGGCACTCCCGATAATATTGAGCAGCACAAGACCGATTGTGCCATTTTCAATGTCAGGATGAGGGAGGAGGTGTCGGTAACTGATCATGTATTATACATGATTGAATAAATTGAGTTTCCCAACAAGCTTGGCTTTTTCTTGCATGAGCAGCTTGGAAAAGATGTTATTCTAAATTTTTTGCCGAAGTCCTACTTACCATTTCTTAGTCATCATCGAATGATGAAGTCTATAGTAAACTACCATGGTCTATTGGGGTTGCTGTAGATTTTTGAGAAAGATTACCAGCTCCATAAGGAGATGGTGAATATAGTGAGATAATCTTCTTCAGGCAGGCATCACCCCTTTAAGAAAGAGAAGAAGAAGAAGAAAAACAAGATGCCAAGTGCTAGGGGTCAAACCGTGAAGTCCAAGTTCAAGTTTGATTAGAGTCAGGCAGAGTGCTTCTACTATAGGAAGCAGGGTCATTGAAAGAGAAACTATCCTCAGTACATTGCATCTCTTGATCCTAACAGGCCTAAGAAGAAAAAGCAATCAATTTCTAAGCAAGATAATTATATGATAACTCCTTGCAACTTCTCAATTTATGATACAATGACCTAGGTATTAGATACTGGTTGTTGGGTATAAAATACCCTCAGCTGAAGTTCTTAACAGGATTGCCCCCCCAGGACTCCTCCAGCTTCCGACCGCAGATGGTATCTCTCCAGACTTCTCCAACAGCCGGATTCCCATAGTGCCGACTGAATTCCCCCGATGGACGAACTTCTACTGCACCACCCGAGCTCCTTCAACATGAGTTTCCCCAGTTATCTATTAAGCCACCCCAAGTGCTCACTAAGCTCCGCCGCCAGCCGACTTTCTACGACTATCAGCTGTTCCCCGAATCCCTTCCAGACTTCTCCCAGCCAGGTTCAACTCCAATCCGGACTACCCCGGACTTCATCAACGGCTGAACTTCTCCGATGGTAGATTCCTACAACTACCAGATTTCGTCCGGACTCCTACGGGAGCTGGACCTCATTCCCAACTTCGGCTGCAGGCAGACTTCGCCCGGACTCCTACGGGAGCCAGGCTCCGCCCACGACTTCGCTTACAGGTAAACTTTGTCCGGACTCCTACGGGAGCCGGACTTCACCCACAACTCCAATTGCAGGAAGACTCAGCCCAGACTCCTATGAGAGCCGGATTTCATCCCCGACCTCGACTGTGGGAAGGCTTCGCCCGGACTCCTACGGGAGCCAGGCTCCGTCCTCGACCCCGACTGTTGGTGAACTTCGTCCAGACTCCTAAGGGAGCCAGACTTCACCCCTGATTTTGATTGCAGGTGGACTTCACCCGGGCTCCTACGGGAGCCAGACCTCGTCTCCAGCCCCAGCTGCAGGAAGGCTTCGCCCAGACTCCTACGGGAGCCGGGCTCCGTCATCGACCCCGACTGCTGGTGAACTTCGTCCAGACTCCTAAGGGAGTCGGACTTCACCCCTGATTTTGATTGCAGGTGGACTTCGCCCGGGCTCCTACGAAAGCCAGACCTCGTCTCCAGCCCCAGCTATGGGAAGGTTTCGCCCGGACTCCTACGGGAGCCGGACTCCATCCTCGACCCCGACTGCTGGTAAACTCCGTCTGGACTCGTAAGGGAGCCGGAATTCGCCCTCGACTTTGATCGAAAGAAGACTCCGTCTGGACTCCTACGGGAGCCAGACTTCATCCCCGATTTCGAACGCTGGTAAGCTCCGTCCGGACTCCTACAAGAGCCAGACTCCATCTCCAACCCCGACTGCAAACAAACTTCGTCTGGACTCCTACGGGAGCCGGACTTCGTCCCCAACTTTGACTGCAGGAAGACCTCGTCCAAGCTTCTACGGAAGCCAGACTTTGCCTCCAACTCCAACTATAGACTCCAATCGAACTTCAGCCGACAAGTCTGGACCCCCTGGCAAGCGTAGTAACGGCCATGACTCTGCTCCACTCCCTACGGTGGATCCTATGCGGCTCCATTACTCCCTGGTAGGCCACAATAACGGCCACGATTCTGCTCCACTCCCTGCGGCGGATCCTGTGCGGTTCTACCACTCCCTGACGAGTCACGACAACGGACGTCGTTCCACTCCCCGTAACTGATTCCACGTGGTGAGCCATGGTGACAGCCACGACTCCACCCCATTACTCTTCATGATAAATTCCTCCTGGCCCCATACGGCCCACGATGAGGCGATCATAAACAGTCGCTATCAACCCGCTGCTCCCCCCGTCTATAAAAGGGGACCCCAGATATGTTATTCTCTAAGTTCTCATTTTTACCTAGAAACTCTACTAAAATTTTCATTCGAGCACTCCATTCTTGTTGAGGTAGAGAACTGACTTGAGCATCGGAGGGTCTTACTGGAGCAACCCTACCTCCGATTTAGACTTCTTTTGCAGGTCCCGACGGCGACCGTGACTCCCTCGACTCCAGCTTCTCCGACGCAGGCAGATTTTTGCACCAACACTGGTAATCCTATTAATATTTGTAAGTCATTGCAGGGATTTGAGATCAGTAAGAGATTTGAAGACAGTGAGAGATTCTTAAACATTAGAGATGGAAGATCAGTTTTAGTTCTAGCTTTAGGAATCATCAAACTTGTATTCAATTCTCATATCATTGTTCTTAGTGATTGTCATTTTTGTCCATGTTTCTTATTGAATATAATTTTGTAGGCCTTCTGGCCAAAAAAATTTATGAAATTTTAATAAAAAAAAAAATTATGATATCATTTTGAATGGTGTTACTATAATGCACAGATAATTATATAATAAAATTTACATTGTATCATAACTTACTGAAAATGTTCTAGGATAAATGATGTCTCGAATGGCTACCTTTGACATTGTAGGCTAGGTCATATTAACAAGAATAGGATGAACGGGTTAATTCGAGAGGAAATCTTTAAGGACAATGATTGTGAATCATTGCCAACCTATGAATCATGTCTACTTAGAAAAATGATCAAATCACCTTTTACTGAAAAAGGTGAATGAGCCAGTGATGTTCTAGGTCTTATACATACCGATGTATATAGACCGATGAGCACAAGTGCGAGAGAAGGGCATCAATACTTCATTATATTCACAAATGATCTATCTAAATATGGATATATCTATTTGATGAAAAAAATCTGAATCTTTTGAATATTCAAATGATTCCATAGTGAGATAGAGAAATAATTAAAAAAAATATTAAAACTCTTCGATCAGATTGAGGAGGTGAATATCTATCCGGTGAATTTTTGACATATCTAAAAGAGAATGAGATTCTCTCATAATGGACTCCTCCTGAAATGCCACAGCACAATAGCATCTTAAAAAGGAGAAATTGAACCTTATTGGATATAGTTCAATCCATGATAGGATTTTTGAGTCTATCAATCTCTTTTTTGTGGATATGCATGAAAGAATAATACCCTATAAGTCAATCACATATGGAATGCGATAGGATGTTTATTATAATTTATCTTTCAAACTCATATAATTGATATTTATATTATTAAGAAAATAGATATTTTTGATTCATTATATGCTGTATCTTATTATTTTTAATATTATCATGAACCCCATAGGTCCGGACAATGATTTAGGGCCATGATGAGATCATGCTAGTGAAATCTAAATCTTTAATAGCCATGACCTAAAATATTTCTAGTCATTGGTACATTGAGTCGGAGATCAATGATATCGGTAAGACTAGTATGTCCTATGTATGCTCGAAAATGAGGATGGTTGATCTCATAACCACTTGTGTGGTAATATTAATATAAGGATATAGATGCTCATTAGAGAATGAGTTCACTGAATTGACCTACGAGAGAATATCAGATGGAGTCTTATTTACAGGTCAACTAATGTTTCTCTAGTGCGAGTTGTGTAAGTAATCTTTTGACCTGAGATCATCATGGTATCTTATGTACTTGGATCTATATTTTGGTTCACTTCCTAACTTGGTTGTTTGATCCTTGTATGGGGTGTTCTGGATATGGTGAAGAGTGCATGAAGGTTGTGAGTGATCAATAAAGGATCAGTCACTCTTAATAAGAGGAGCGAACATCCTATGTGATCTCATAGGTCGGTGAATTCGAAAGTCGTTGGCCAAAGCAGGATGATAATTAAAAAAAAAATTATTGTATCATCAACTAAATCATCACTTTCAGATCGAGATACATAAAGATAAGTGATTGGATTTGACATATTTTCATACCCACAGCTTATCTGGGATGTTGTTTGACTGAAAGATTGAATTACACGATAACTTACTACTGAAGGATATTTTGATAATTTTTTATCAAAATTTTAAATCTTTTGGATAGTCATCACATACTGCTAGACATCAATCTTGATTTATGAATTTATCAGAATTAAAAGAGTTTAATTCTAGAATCAATTTGGAAGAGTCCAAATTGATTGGGACTCTTCGGGTGATCTAATCTCATCGGATAGGGTTACATCGAAAGTCTTGATCCACTGCTGGCTAGATTTGGAACTCAATGGGTCACACACTTTGAGATTTAACCTTGATTTGATTTAATTAATATTTAATATAAATTTTATGGGTTAATTAGATATGCTAGCACATTGTGTTAACCCAAGTTCCTAAATTGGTTTAGATCAAAGTGTTTGAGCTAACCTAGACCAATTATCTTTGACCTAATGGGATTGGGTCTATCTTAATTGGTTTCCTTACCCAACTTAAAACAATTTCAAGTGGAGAATGACTCCTCTGTGTCCACCTAAAGCCACTCCCAAAAATAAAAAATGCCCCACTTATTTTACCGTGTGAAGATGGAGAATCCTTCTTAAAGAAGGAACTAATCTTAATGCATTGCCTTAAATGATAAACCAGAAGTCCTTTGATTTGTCATCAAATTTTAATGAAATTTTTATGGCACATAGAAGAGGGAGAGTCCTTTTGTGAGCAGTCTCTCATGCACCATAATTTTACATGATAAATTTATTCACCACATGAGAAGTTGGAGCACCAAAGGTTGGCACCCCTTGGTCCCTTGACACATCTTTTGGTCCCTTATTTAAATGGGATGTCCCACATGACTTCATTACTAATTTTTTGATTAAAACCAAAGAGAAGAGACATGGAAATCATAGAAAAAATTTTGAAAAAAATTTGAAAAAAAGGCAAGGGGAAATTGAGTGGTAAAAGTTGTAAGAAGGGTGGTGAGATTTTTAGCAAGTGTTGCGAGTGTACCCTAGGGTTTACTTTTTCCATATGTTGGAGCCAAAAATCAAATCCTAGATTGTGAGAAATTTAAAGAGTATCTTCTTGGTGTCATTCTGGTGGCAAGATCGAAAGTGACTGGGCTTTGGTGTGTTCGTTCCTTGAGTTCGAAGCCAACAGTGTTCTTGAGAAAAAGGCTGCAGCAATGCACCGGTTAGGAAGGACCTTGGCTAACCTTCATGTGGATCATCGTTGGATGGCTTCTACTTTGGAGTCTCATAGAGAACACTAATATTTCACTTTATTCTTTTTGGTGAAAGTAAAAATCCTATCTCTTTTGCATGCTTATTTTGTTTTGATTGTTATCGATAAGGTGATTCTAGGGTTTTAGATTTGGCTCAATAGTTTTAATAGTTAAAGGTATTGACTTGTTTGATTTTAAAATTTTTAAAAATTACTTTTCACTGTATGGTCGAAACCCAACAATGATATCAGAGCCACCCTTATTTGATTCGATCAAACAAGTGCAAAATAGTTGCATAGAATTGTTATTGATCATATATTGCCAAAAATGTTGCATTGATTTTTAGCATTGATATTTAATCTCAAAAAATATTTTTGATTTTATATGTATTAGGAATAGTATCCCAAAGCCAATCATCAGCCTGTTGATGGTTGTGCTCTTTCTTATATTAGTATATAAATTATAAATAAATAAAATTTATTTTGGCATTTTCATCACAAATTATTTCATCTTCTAATGAACTCCTGTGTTGTGGTGAAGTCCTTAGGACTATTTAGACGCAACAAAGGAGGATTTGTCGTTTAGTCCTTAAACCTGTTCGTGATCAAATGATACGTTGTTACCAAGGACAATAATGTTTATCAAGCATAGGTCGTTGTGTGCCATATAGGTTGGTTGTCCTCTTAACCAAGGAGTGTGGAGACACTGGTATGGCATACAGGTGAGATGTAAGGGTACATCTGCACTGAACGTGACCGACTCCGAAGCTATTTCTACTGTCAAGATTTGCTCCGATGAGATATGGGTATAACTGTCCTTCTGACCTGAGACTGCCATGATGACTTGCAAGCAACTCACTGCACTTAGGCACTGGACTACCTGAATTTTTAATTCAGTGACGGAAGGTTGCTGGGTGTAGTCAAGTACTTGACTTGTCGGTGCGTGTGTCAAGATGGGATTGACCACTCCAATTCAGGAGCTGTGTACAGTCGTGTTTCAATTTAGCAAAACTTTGGCCAGGGTAGTCCTAGTGAGGAGTCACAGGACTGTTTGAGCTGAGCACGATTCGGATGATCTGATCAGGGTTGACAGTTTAACCCTGAGTCATCCTAAACACAGGGGTCAAAAGGGATGAATTATACAGTAACCATATTCACGTAAGTTTTGAGTGTTGCGATTGTGACTATTCGATCTATCTGGACATCGGGTACTATTGCTAGATGGTCATTTCGATTAGTACAGGAATTGGTTCCTGTGCTACCCGCTTAGGATCGAACCTGCGAAGTCACATACATTAGAAGTTCCTATCTGATCTAATGGCTGGTGAAGAGTCCTAAGTATCTGAGATTCTATGATCGAGAATCAGGATTCTCTGATCATGAGTTCCACATATTTTGGGTATCGGGGTCAAAAGTCCCACTAGTTTGGGACTTTTCGATCAGGATTTCATATCGATGAATTCTGATGTCCGATTGCCCATCGGATTTGGACTCAGTATTTATGAGAGATTTAATTAGTGATTTGATCATTGATTAACTCAATTTGATTGAGTAATTATTTTTGGATCAAGTCTAATTGAATTGGATTCAGTTGGGTTTGATCCGATTAGGTTAAGTGTTGACCTAATCGCTAAGGTGTTTTGGTCCCTGATCTGATCAAGGGTTGGGCTTAGTCAATTCTTGATTTGATTAATATTTTATTAAACCTAAATAAGCCTAATTAAGTTGGGTTTAACTTAGTCTAATTATGCTTAACCTATTTTGATTAGGTTGGTCCAATTATGATCAAACCACCTTTTGAATTCAACTCCCTGTGCCACCTCACTTCTCTGCGCCCATTTGAATTCATGAGAAGCAACTTCTCGTGAATTTTCTCCCATGTAGAAGGCATCCCACGCCCATTCTTGTGCACCAATTATTTGGATAAACATGATTTGTTAGCCTTTCAAATTCAAAGGGTGTTTAAATTTAAATGGATAACTAATCCCATGCACCATGTCCTTATCTATTTTGTGCGGCCCTTGCTTTACAAGAGAAAGAGTTTCTCGTGCAAACTCTCCATGCACAAGAGAGCCCAGGCCCTTCTCTTCTCATGCGTAGAGTGGATAGGAATGAGTTGGTTGGCATTTGAATTCAAATGAGCAACCACTTATCTTTATCCTCTCACGCGATAAAAATGCTGTAAAGATGCGGTCTTACATCATTTTTACAAAGGAGATAAGATTGGGCATGCACAGAAGACATCTAAGAAAAAAAAGTGGCATGAGAGAGCTTTCTTGCATGAGAAAAAAAAAAGAAGAGAAAAGAAAGAAACAAGTGGGCGCAAGTTTCTTCGGAGTGTACCCTAAGGTTTTGGCTTAGGGTTCGAGAAGTGAGAATGTGAGCTACGAGTATCGTGAGCCCACCAAACTTTAGGAAGAGCATCATCAACCTCTCAAGTGCATCTGCTAACGATCCAGAGTATCCAAAGAGTTGGCAGATCAAGATCGAAAGAGTTCGATAAACATCGATCATCAAAAGGGTTCAGCCACGAACTAGCATTCGTGAGGAACCGATCAGATCGGGAGCTTCGTGTGGATGATCCGTAGAGGCCAAACACACTGTGTGGCTGTGTTGTGATGATCAGACCCTCCCGATGGTCATCAGATTATGGCAATCGACTACTCGCACAAAGGTAATATGTGCTGAACACATAACAGTAAATTATTTACTGTAGAAGTTTGAATTTCAAATTTAAATGCATGCTATGTATATATCATATTTAGATCCTTATGTAGGATTTATATATATTAATTAATTAGATTAATTAATAATTTTCACTATAAAATAATGATTTTGAAAAGTTTTAAAATTATCATTCTACCCCTGCACTAAAATTCACTTCAAATGGTATCAGAGCGGGTTCTAAAATATGATATATACATTTGTATGCGTAGATTAAGTAGTAATCTAAAAGTTTAAATTTAAAATTCAAAATTTAAAATTTAAATTTTAAAATTTGTTTGAAATTCAAAATTTAGAAATTTAAAATTCAAAATTTGAAATTTAAATTTTAAAATTTGAAATTCAAAATTTAAAATTCAAAAATTTAAAATTTAAAATTTAAAATTTGAAATTTATTTAAAATTTCAAATTTGAAATTCAAAATTTAAAATTTAAAATTTGAAATTCAAAATTTTAAAATTTGAAATTTGAAATTTGTTTGAAATTTGAAATTCAAAATTTGAAATTTAAAATTTAAAATTTAAATTTTAAATTTTAAAATTGGTATATTTAAATATACTTGATCCAAGTAGCAAGTAGTCTAATTAGGTTGGTTGCCATGGTCGTTCGATCATAGGAGAAAAGTAGGGTTTAAAGGCCCTCTCCTCCCATTCGATGGGGTTCTCCTATGGCGGTAGGGGTGCCGCTGTAATTATATCCCATGCAGATGAAGCAGTGAAAGGACTTAATTGTAAAGGTTCAATTATAAAATTTATTATGAATGTGTTAGATTAGATCTAAAGAAAAATTCATGATTTATTTTGATTGAATTATTTTCTGTTATATAATTAGCAACAGGATTGCTATTTATGAAATGTACTGATCTGTTTGTGAAATGAGTCAACATATTTGGTGAACAGAAAATAAAATCTTTCAAATTTGAAAATTATTTTTGAAATACCAAACCCTGACCCATCAGCCCAAATACTTAATTAAAAGAATTAAGTGTTGTCTAGTTGGTCTAGAATTATGAATTAAAACCTATGTTAATTGCATAAACTTGTGGATCAATGGGTTAAATGAATTAGATCCATAATTGGGTTAGACCTAAGGTTAGCTTAAAGAAATGGACTAACTTAGAGTAATTAGTCAAATCTAATCAAAAGTTGAATTAGATTAGGTCAAGGATACTCTAGACTCAACTCCAATAGTTGTAATTGAATGGGTCCATGTCTTTAACTAGACCAAGATGAACTTAATTCATGGCTACGCGGTGGAACCCTATTTACTAAGTTGATCAAATTAAAACTAATAAACCGATTGGTGTCTAAGGTAAGTTCGGTAGTCTGACCAATGGTTTTTAAGTGGGAGCTACTCGCATTGATTCGATCTCTGATGAGTTAATGGCATATCCCCACCATTGATCTCACTTACCTGGCCAACCTGGTGAGTTAGATTTTGATTAGATCACTTGGTGATTAGGGCTCACCCATGTCATTAGGTAAATCAGTGTGACTGATTTAGGTGCTCCTAATGCCAGCTTTAATTAAATCCTTTTTAATCTGACTTGGTGAAGTCAGTGGGAGGATTAAAATTAGCTGGTTAATTTTTTCTCTTCTATCCTTTAATAAAAATTTTCAAAAAATATTAGGTCTCTAAAATGATTAAGTTATAGTGATAACTAAGTCATAGCCTCCCATTAAATGAGTGATAATGAGTCCATCATTAGTTTAATAATCACTGGAGGCCCAAAGGTTTGGTGCTTATTGACTAATGGAATTATCATTCATAGTATGATAATTTGGTTGAGTCTTTCTGATGGTGGTCAGGTTGGCCAGCCAAAGTCGGACCTGATCATTTATTGATCCGATTCACCAAATCAAGTCATGTTAATGGTTGGACCTAATCAGATCTTTTCAGTGGAGGCCAAAGCCTCCTGATTAGGTTCTGGGGCAAAATTTATTACTAGAAGTTGTTTAGAGAAATAACTGGTTATGAACCTACCCATAGATGCACATGGGTTGACCAACTAAAGTTGGGCTCGTGTGTGGTCTGTGTGGATTCTAGTACCCACTAAAGAATTAAAGTAATTCTTTGAATTGAAGGTTGAGGCTACAAGTTTGTAAAAATACTGGGAGAAACATTACACTAAAATCCAAGTCTTTAGTATTAATAATTTATATACTAATATAGGTCTGATTTTCCTTTATGTAGCTATGGCCACTACCCTGTCGCTCTGATCATTATTAGATAATGACAAGCTCATGGGACCTAATTTCGATAGCTAATATTGAAAATTAAAAATTATCCTGGAGCATGAGTGGATCCTTTATGTAGTAACGGATCCGGCACCCGAGGAGCCAGTCCCGAACGCTAGAGGGACGGTCCGAGATACTTACCAGAAGTGGGTCAACGATCGCACCACCATTCGGTGCATAATGCTGGCGGCAATGAATGATGAGTTCAGCCGTAGGTTCAAGAACGCCCAGCCGCAAGAGATGCTTCAAATGTTGAACGACTCCTTTGGCATGCTTGACGACGTTGAAAGGCACAAAACTAGTTGTGCCATTTTCAATGCTCGGATGAGGGATGGGGCCTCAGTCACCGATCATGTACTGTACATGATCGAAATGATTGAGTGCCTAAGTAAACTGGGCTTTTCCTTGCACGAGCATCTCGGTAAGGATGCGATCCTTAATTCTTTGCCCAAGTCCTTCCTTCCCTTCCTTACTCATTTTCGAATGACAAAGCCTGCAGTGAACTACCACGGCTTGTTGGGGTTGCTGCAGAACTTTGAGAAGGACCACCAGCTCCATAAGGAGTCAGTGAATATTGTGGGAGGGACTTCTTCTGGTCGTCGACCCTTTAAGAAAGGGAAGAAGAACAAGAAGAAGAAGAATAAGAAGGTGCAGCCGTATGCTGGGACGTCTGCACAGGGTCAGACCAAGAAGCGCAAGCCCGACCAAAGCCAGGCAGAATGCTTCTTTTGCAAGAAGCAGGGGCACTGGAAGAGAAACTATCCTCTATACATTGCCTCCCTAGACCCAAACAGGCTGAAGAAGAAGCAAGGTAATTATATGATAACACCTTGTAACTTTTTCATTTGTGATACTACTACCTAGGTATTGGATATCGGAAGCCCTTATCATATTTGCAATTCGATGCAGGGTCTGCAGGTTAGTTGGAGATTTAATGAAGGCGAGAGGTTCCTGAATGTTGGAGATAGAAGTAAAGTTCCAGTTCTAGCTTTAGGAATCATGAACCTTGTAATCAATTCTCGTAATGTAATTCTGAGTGAATGTCACTATTGTCCAAGTTTTTTATTAAATATTATTTCTGTAGGCCTTTTGGCCATGAACAGTTATCAATTTTTAATAAAAGAAAACATTTGTAATATCATTTTGAATATTGTTACAATGTTTGTTGGATAACTAAATAATGGAATTTACTTACTATCACAGTCTATTAATGTGGTTCAAACATCCGATAAACATCCTAGAATAGATAATGTGTCAGAAGTCTACCTTTGGCACTGTAGGCTAGGTCATATCAATAAGAACAGGATAAACAGGTTGGCTCAAGAAGAAATTCTTGAAGTACGTGATTGTGAATCACTTCCAACCTGTGAGTTCTGTCTTCTTGGGAAGATGACCAAGTCACCTTTTATTGAAAAAGGTAAGAGAGCCAGTGAACTCTTGGGTCTGGTACATTCTGATGTATGTGGACCCATGAGCTCAAATGCAAGAGGTGGATATTTCTACTTCATAACCTTCACAGACGACCTATCTAGGTATGGGTATGTCTACTTAATGAAGCATAAGTCGGAGTCATTTGAAATGTTCAAACTATTCTGAAATGAGGTAGAAAAATAAACTGAAAAGTGTATTAAAACTCTTTGATCTGATCCAGGAGGTGAATACCTTTCTAATGATTTTTTGACATATCTTGGAGAGAATGGAATTCTCTCTCAGTGGACTCCTCCTGGAACACCACAGCATAATGGTGTGTCTGAAAGGAGGAATCGGACCTTGTTGGACATGGTTCAATCAATGATGGGGTTTTGCTGGTCTGTCGATCTTCCTTTGGGGATATGCGCTCGAATCGGCTTGTTACCTTCTAAATAGGGTTTCGAGTAAGTCTGTAACCAAAATACCATATGAGATATGGATAGGATGTAAGCCAGTACTCTCGCACCTAAGGATTTGGGGATGTCCAGTTTATGTTAAATATTTAATTACGGACAAGCTTGGACCTAGGTCTGACAAGTGTAATTTCATAGGGTACCCAAAAGAGACCAAAGGATATTATTTCTACCTAGCTGATGAGCAAAAGGTGTTTGTCAGCCTTAAGGCAATCTTTTTGAAAAAAGAGTTCCTTGGTGAAGGGACTATTGCCTCTAAGGTCGAACTTGAGGAAGTTCGACAGGTGAAAAAATCGACACAAGTTGCTGAACCTGAACTGGATTTGGTTAGATCAGATCTAAAGCCTATTATTCCTGCACCCTTAAGGCGGTCTGGTAGAGTACCATGTCAACCGGACAGATACTATGGTTTCTTAGTTCGGGATGGTGATCCTGTCGAACTTGATGAAAATGATGAGGATCCGATCACCTACATGGATGCAATGCAGAGATCTGACTCTGAGAAATGGCTAGAGGCCATGAAATCCAAAATGGAGTCCATGAAGGTCAACGATGTGTGGACATTGGTTGACCCACCCGAAGGAGTAAAATCCATAGGGTGTAAGTGGGTCTTCAAGAGGAAGAGGGGTGCAGACGGAAAGGTGAAAACCTATAAAGCCCATCTGGTTGCCAAGGTATATCGTCAACGTTATGATATAGACTATGATGAGATATTTTCTCCTGTGGCAATGATCAAATCTATTCGGATTATGCTTGCGATAGCTACCCATCTGGACTATGAAATCTGGTAGATGGATGTGAAGACAGCTTTCCTAAATGGAGAGCTGGACGAAGAGGTGTATATGATACAACCTGAAGGATTCACATCCACAGATGAGTCTAAGGTGTGCAGGCTACAGAGGTCCATTTATGGACTTAAGCAGGCATCCCAGAGTTGGAACATACATTTTGATAGGACGATCAAGATATATGGCTTCGTTAAGAATGGAGAAGAGCCTTGCATTTATAAGTGGGCTAATGGTCCAGTAGTGGTATTTCTTGTATTGTATGTGGATGATATTCTCTTAATCGGAAATGATGATCCTGTATTACAAGGAATAAAGATTTGACTGTCGTCACAGTTCTCCATGAAGGATCTGGGAGAAGCTTCCTACATCTTAGGGATGAGGATCTATAGGGATAGATCTATAAGGTTGCTTGGCTTATCCCAGTCTACGTACATTGATACTATGCTGAAGAGGTTCAGCATGGTAAATTCCAAGAAAGGCAATCTATCGATAAGCCATGGAATTTCTCTCTCAAAGAGAGATTGTCCGACAACATCTCAAGAGAGAGAGCATATAGGTAGAATTTCATATACTTCGACAGTGGGATCTAACATGTACGCCATCACATGTACACGACCAGATGTGGCATACTCACTAGGGGTAGTGAGCAGATACCAATCTGATCCAGAGAAGAATCACTGGAAGGTTATTAAAACCATCCTGAAGTATTTAAGAAATACTAAGGACCAGTGGCTTGTTTATGGTGAATCAGACTTGAGACTTATAGGGTTTACAGACTCTAGTTTTCAGTCTGATCACGATGACAGTAAGAGTATATCGAAATTTATTTTTATCCTTAATGGTGGGGCTGTCTGCTGGAAGAGTTTCAAGCAGCATATAGTAGCTGATTCAGTTTGCGAGGCAGAGTATGTCGCTACATCAGATGCTGCCAAAGAAGCAGTGTGGCTGAGAAAATTCATCACCGAGCTCGGAGTAGCACCCTCCCTTGTTGGTCCAGTTCTGCTCTACTGTAATAGCTCTGGAGCTATTGCTCAGGCGAAGGAACCAAAGGCACACCAGCGGATGAAACATATTCTGCGCCACTACCATCTCATCCGAAAAATTATGGATCGAGGTGACGTCGACCTTCAAAAGATCGATGAAAAGAAGAACCTAGCCGACCCATTCACTAAAGCCATTGCAGTGAAGGAGTTCGATGACTTCAAGTCGAAGATGGGTATTAGATACTGCACCAATTGGCTTTAGGCCAAGTGAGATATTATTGGGAATAGTATCCCAAAGTCAATCATCAGTCTGTTGATGGTTGTGCTCTTTTTTGTATTAGTATATAAATTATAAATAAATAAAAGTTATTTTGATATTTTCATCACAAATTATTTCATCTTCTAATGAACTCCTGTGTTGTGGTGAAGTTCTTAGGACTATTTAGACTCGATAAAGGAGGATTTGTCATTTAGTCCTTAAACCTGTTCGCGACCAAATGATATGTTGTTACCAAGGACAATAACGTTTATCAAGCATAGGTTGTTGTGAGCCATATAGGTTGGTTGTCCTCTTAACCAAGGAGTGTGGAGACACTGGTATGGCATACAGGTGAGATGTAAAGGTACATCTATATTGAACGTGACCAACTCTGGAGCTATTTTTGCTGTCAAGATTTGCTCTGATGAGATATGGGTATAACTGTCCCTCCGACCTGAGACCGCCATGGTGACTTGCAAGCAACTCACTGCACTTAGGCACTGGACTACCTGAATTTCTAATTCAGTGACGGAAGGCTGCTGGGTGTAGTCAAGTACTTGACTTGTCGGTGCATGTGTCAAGATAGGATTGACCACTTCAGTTCAGGAGCTGAGTACAGTCGTGTTTCAATTTAGCAAAACCTTGGCCAAGGTAGTCCTAGTAAGGAGTCACAGGACTGTTTGAGTTGAACACGATTCGATGATCTGATCAGGGTTGACAGTTTAATCCTGAGTCGTCCTAAACACAAGGGTCAAAAGAAATGAATTATACAGTAACCATATTCACGTAAGTTTTGAGTGTTGCGATTGCGACTATTCGATCTATCTGGACATCGGGTACTATTACTAGATGGTCATTTCGATTAGTACAGGAATTGGTTCCTGTGCTACCAGCTTAGGATCGAACCTGCGAAGTCACATACATTAGAGGTTCCTATTTGATCTAATGGCTGGTGAAGAGTCCTAAGTGTCTGGGATTCTATGATCGAGAATCAGGATTCTCTGATCATGAGTTCCACATATTTTGGGTATCGGGGTCAAAAGTCCCACTGGTTTGGGACTTTTCGATCAGGGTTTCATATCGATGAATTCTGATGCCCGATTGCCCATTGAATTTGGACTCAATATTAATGAGAGATTTAATTAGTAATTTGGTCACTGATTAACTTAATTTGATTGAGTAATTATTTTTAGATCAAGTCCAATTGAATTGGATTCAGTTGGGTTTGACCCAATTAGGTTAAGTGTTAACCTAATCGCTAAGGTGTTTTGGTCCCTGATCTGATCAGGGGTTGGGCTTAGTCAATTTTTGATTTGATTAAGATTTTATTGAGCCTAAATAAGCTTAATTAAGTTAGGTTTAACTTAGTCTAATTGTGCTTAACCTATTTTGATTAGGTTGGTCCAATTATGATCAAACCACCTTTTGAATTCAACTCCCTGCGCCACCTCACTTCTCTGCGCCCATTTGAATTCATGAGAAGCAACTTCTCGTGAATTTTTTCCCATGTAGAAGGCATCCCACACCCACCCTTGTGTGCCAATTATTTGGATAAACATGATTTGTTAGCCATTCAAATTCAAAGGATGTTTGAATTTAAATGGATAACTAATCCCATGCGCCATGTCCTTATCCATTTTGTGCGCCCCTTGCTTTACACGAGAAAGAGTTTCTCGTATAAACTCTCCACACACAAGAGAGCCTAGGCCCTTCTCTTCTCATGTGTAGAGTGGATAGGAATGAGTTGGTTGGCATTTGAATTCAAATTTGATTTGAATTCAAATGAGCAACCACTTATCTTTATCCTCTCACGTGGTAAAAATGCTGCAGAGATGCGGTCTTGCATCATTTTTAAAAAGGAGATAAGATTGGGTGTGCACAGAAGACATCTGAGAAAAAAAGGTGGCATGAGAGAGCTTTCTTGCGTGAGAAAAGAAAACAAAAGGAGAGAAAAGAAAGAAACAAATGGGCGCAAGTTTCTTCGGAGTGTACCCTAAGGTTTTGGCTTAGGGTTCGGGAAGTGAGAACGTGAGCTATGAGTGTCGTGAGCCCACCAAACTTTAGGGAGAGTATCATCAACCTCTCAAGTGCATCTGCTGATGATCCAAAGTATTCGAGGAGTCGACAGATCAAGATAGAAGGAGTTCGATAAACATCGGCCATCAAAAGGGTTCAGCCACGAACTAGCATTTGTGAGGAGCCGATCAGATCGAGAGCTTCGTATGGATGATCCGTAGAGGTTAGACATACTGTGTGACTGCATTGTGATGATCAAACCCTCCTGACGGTGATCAGATTGCGACGATCAACTACCCGCACAAAGATAATATGTTCTGAACACATAACAGTAAATTATTTACTGTAGAAGTTTGAATTTCAAATTTAAATGTATACTATGTATATATTATATTTAGATCTTTATGTAAGATTTATATATATTAATTAATTAGATTAATTAATAATTTTTACTGTAAAATTATAATTTTGAAAAGTTTTAAAATTACCATTTTACCCCTGCACTAAAATTCACTTCAATATGTATCATGATTTTAAATTTTAATTATTAGAATTATAATTTTTTTATAATTTGGAATTTATTTTATCATAGTAGCTTCATGCTTAAATCGATGTATGGTTAAGGATGCTTTGCATGCCTAATATGATTAGGGGTTGTTTTATTTTTAATTATGCTTGTCATATGTTATGACTTTAATTGCACCCTTATATAAATTTTTGGCATGATTATATGATTGCTATTGTGATTTGTGTTTACATTCTATATTGCATAATATGTAAAGTATATTTTATGTAGTCGTAGTTAGAATTTGCCGAGACTAGTTCAAAATCCCTCTTAAAAATTATATTAACTTGTAATGTCGGAAGTTACTTTCAATTCAAAAGTTAAATTCTTTAGATCAATTGATGTCGAGAAAAGTGTGAAAGATAATTTTCTAATTAGATTCATATGCTGGCTTGGCCAACTCTGTTAGTATCTAAGAAAAGCTACGGGGAGCCTCTCACCTATTGACCTGGCCAATTTGGTCTTATTGAATTTCTAACTTAGATTGATTAGTGATGTAAATATTATAAGGGCCTTTGTTCGAACTTGATCGATAGAGTATATCAAGATCTTAGTGAGCTTGTTGTGCTATCCATAAGGCTTACTATAGAAATTGATATGATGTTGATCAAGTGCATTTTGATGCTTATGGCATATTTTGAATAGTATTGCTTTGTTGTGCTATCCACAAGGACAGTATTGGCGCCAGAAATATGCGTCATCACCAAATACTCCATGGTAGCCACCGTCCAGAAAGCTCCGACAAGGTCGGCATGCGCTACTTCCACCGCCCCCGCAATAAGTTTTACTGCCCCACCGTCGACGTCGACCGCTTCTGGTCCCTCGGCCCCGACGGCATCAAGGATCCCGCCACAGTTTGTGACGATGGCTCTGCCCTCTTGACCGGTATCACCCCGCCTTGCTACTCTGAAATTCTCGGGCAGAATACCTTTACCGACGGCCCCCGTTATTAAACCCCTGTTGTTGAAGGAATTCTTCCTTGAGCCCCCTTTGAGACGACGGGGATCCTCAGCGGCCACTTGATGACCGGAGAACTCACCGGCCGCTGTTCTCCTCCTCGCCTTCCCCCAAGCCCTAGACATCCCTTCGAGGATGGCCTCCGGGGTGGAGGACATGACGTGGGAACCCCTTAGAGAAGAATCAAGGAGCTGAAGATGGCAAGGACCAGTGCGGAGGAAGTGGCTGAGTAGCTAGGCTCTCAGACGGAAGAAAGGTGCCGTCCTCTCGGCAGGATGAAGCCCCGAAGGAAGAGCAGGGGGTTTAAATAGCCAATGGATCTTAGCGCAGTTATGGCGGCGGGCATCCCTAGGCCAACTGGTGCGTGCCACGTGTCCCGCGTGTCCCACTCGCCACTATCGAGGATTGACTGTTCGCAAATTTCTGTAGCGCGACGCTTGGGATCACGTTTCGACGGGAGTTCCGAAAAGACTCTTCAGGTCGCCTTAACCGAAAAAAGGGCTCTGACGTGTGCACATTAAATGCCAACATATCCGAGGGCGGTTATGCGCAGGATTTGAGGGGATAACTTCGGCCATCTCTCTGTACTTCCTTCATTCGAAATTCAAACTCGAAAGTAGGGAGACTAGTGTTGGGTACAAAATACCCACGGTCGAAGTTCTCAGCGGGATTAGCCCTTGCGAGCCCCGCCCGGACTCCCACGGGAGTCGGGCTTCGTCGTCAACTTTAACTGCCGGTAAGATCCGCCCGAACTCCCACGAGAGATGGGCTCTATCCATGGCTCCAACCTCAAGAGGGACTTCGCCCAGACTCCTACGGGAGTCGGGCTTCGTCGCCAACGTCAACCACCGGTAAGGTCCGTCCGGACTCCTACGGGAGCCGGACTCCACCAACAACTTCAACCGCAAGTAGACTCCGTCCGGACTCCTACGGGAGCCAAGCTCCATCCTCAACATCAGCTGTCGGTAAGCCTTATCCGGACTCCTACGGGAGCCGGACTTCACCTTTAACTTTAATTGCAGGAAGACAACGCCCGGACTCCTATGGGAGTCGGGCTTCATCCTCGACTCCAACGGCTACAGACAAACTTCGTCCGGACTCCTACGGGAGCCGGACTCTGCCAACAACTTCAACCGCAAGTAGACTCTGCCCGGACTCCTACGGGAGCCGGGCTCCATCCTCAACATCAGCTGCCGGTAAGCCTTGTCCGGACTCCTACGGGAGCCGGACTTCGCCTTTAACTTTAATTGCAGGAAGACTCCGCCCGGACTCCTACGGGAGTCAGGCTTCATCCTCGACTCCAACGGCTGCAGACAAACTTCGTCCGGACTCCTACAGGAGCCAGACTCCACCAACAACTTCAACCGCAAGTAGACTCCGTCCGGACTCCTACGGGAGCCGGGCTCCGTCCTCAGCATCAGCTGCCGGTAAGCCTTGTCCGGACTCCTACGGGAGCCGGACTTCGCCTTTAACTTTAATTGCAGGAAGACTCCACCCGGACTCCTATGGGAGTTGGGCTTCATCCTCGACTCCAACAGCTGCAGACAAACTTCGTCCGAACTCCTACGGGAGCCGGACTCCGCCAACAACTTCAATCGCAAGTAGACTCCGCCCGGACTCCTATGGGAGCCGGGCTCCGTCCTCAACATCAGCTGCCGGTAAGCCTTGTCCGGACTCCTACGGGAGTCGGACTTCGCCTTTAACTTTAATTGCAGGAAGACTCCGCCCGGACTCCTACGGGAGCCGGGCTTCATCCTCGACTCCAACGGCTGCAGACAAACTTCGTCCGGACTCCTACGGGAGCCAGACTCCGCCAACAACTTCAACCGCAAGTAGACTCCGCCCGGACTCCTACGGGAGCCGGACTCCATCCTCAACATCAACTGCTGGTAAGCCTTGTCCGGACTCCTACGGGAGCCAGACTTCGCCTTTGATTTTAATTACGAGTAGGCTTCGTCCGGACTCCTACGGGAGCTGGACTCCGCCCACGACCCCAACTGCAAGTAGACTTCGTCCAGACTCCTACGGAAGCCAGACTCCGTCTTCTATTTCGACGACAGGAAGACCTCGCCCAAACTCCTACGGATACCGGACCTCGCTACCGACTCCAACCGAACTTCGACTGACAAGTCTGGACCCCCTGGCAGGCCACAGTAATGGACAACACTGCTCCACTCCCTGCGGCGGACCCTACGCAGCTCCATTACTCCCTGACAAGCCGTATTAACGGCCACGATTCTGCTCCACTCCCTGCGGCGGATCCTGTGCGATCCCACCACTCCATGACGAGTCACGACAGTGAACGTCGCTCCACTCTCCGTAACTGACTCCACGTGGCACACCCCGGTGATAGCCACGGGTCCACTCCACTACTCTTCACAGCAAACTCCGCCTAACCCTGGGCAGCCCACTGCCAGACGGTTACAGATATCGCTATCAGGCTACTGCCCCCTCTGCCTATAAAAGGGGACCCCAGATACGTTATTCTATAAGCTCTCATCTTTTATCTAAAAACTCTACTAAATTCTCCGTTCGAGCACTCCATTCTTGTTGAGGCAGAGAACTGACTTGAGCATAGGAGGGTCTTGCCGGAGCAACCCCACCTCCGGTTTAGACTTCCTTTGCAGGTCCCGATGGCGACCGCGACTTCCTCGACTCCAGCTTCTCTGGCACAAGCGAATTTTTGCACCAACAGTACCTATTGGGTGTAAATAGATCTTCAAGAGAAAAATAGGTGCAGATGGGAATGTGGAGACATTCAAGGCTAGGCTCGTAGCGAAAGGTTATAGTCAGCACGAAGGCATTGACTATTAGGATACCTTCTCATCCGTAAGCATGCTAAAATCTATTGGCACATTGCTTGCTGTTGCAGCCTATTTCGATTATGAAATATGACAGATGGATGTGAAAATGGTGTTCTTAAATGGATTTCTTGAGGAAGATATCTATATAGAACAGCCACTTGGTTTCACATCCAGTGATGATGATCATAAGGTTTGCAAGCTGCAAAGGTCCATTTATGGACTTAAGCAAGCATCTCAGAGCTGGAATACTCGTTTCAATGATGTGATCAAAATATTTGGTTTCATCAAGAACGAGGAGAAACCATGTGTGTTCAAAAAGGTCAGTGGGAGCATGGTTGTCTTCCCTATATTGTACATAGATGACATCCTCCTAATTGGAAATGACATTCCCATGCTAACCTCAGTCAAAGTATGGTTGTCTAAGGAGTTCTCTATGAAAGATCTTGGAGAGGCATCCTTTATACTAGGTATTAAGGTCTATAGAGATAGACCAAATAGGATACTCAGACTTTCACAGAAGCTGTACATAGAGGAGGTGCTAAAAAGGTTTAGCATGAAAAACTCCAAAAGAGGTTTAATACCTTTTAGACATGGCATTCATCTCTCCAAGAAGATGTGCCCTAGCACATCTGAGGAGATTGAACGCATGAGCAAGATCCCTTATGCTTTGACAATAGGGAGCCTCATATATGCCATGCTATGTACACGACCTGATATAGCCCATGCTGTGAGTGTCACAAGCAGATATCAGTCGAATCCAGACGAAGAGTACTAGACTTCTGTGAAATGTATCCTTAAGTACTTGAGAAGGACTAAGGATATGTTTCTAGTCTTTGGGAATGGAGAACTCCAGATTCAGAGATATACAGACTCAGACTTTATGTCTGATATAGATGATTGAAAGTTGACATCTGAGAGTCTGTTCATTTACAATGGTGGTGTAGTCAGCTGGAAGAGTTCCAAGTAGATGGTGATTGCCGATTCCACCATGGAGGCAGAGTACATTGCTGCATCGGAAGCTGCGAAGGAGGCATTCTGGTATAAAAAGTTTGCCGTAGAGCTTGGAGTGATGTTATCGGACGTCATACCTCTTTACTGTGGTAAAAATGGCACCATAGCCCTAGCTAAGAAGCCAAGGTCTCATCAGAAATCCAAGCACATCGAGCGGTCATTCCATTAGATCCATGATTACCTTGAAAAGGGTTATGTCGAGGTCAAGAGAGTCGACTCCACAGATAATGTGATAGACCCACTGATAAAGTCATTAGGCCAGTAAAAGATCGAAGCCCACCTTGGAAAGATGGGACTTAGATATATAGCCAATTGGCATTAGGTCAAGTGGGACATTCCTGTACAAATCTAAGGACAAATTTATAATTTTGACTATAAATCAATAAATGAGTTTTTCTTCTATCACATTATGTATATTGTGTCTGTGATACATCCTTTGAGATAGTAGGAATGTCAATTCATACTTTCAAGAGTTGAAAATTTAAGGCATGAATTTACATAACTAACTCATAAACAGCTCCTGACTATAGGTTCATCACGAGGATGGTGATTGATCTGGAAGGTTGGTGTACGATTACTTCCTTAGGATAGATGTGTCTTGAGTCTACGGTATGGAGACATAGAAGCGAGAGTACAGATATTCATTGAGAACGAGAGTACTGAGCGTGACCATATCGAGCAGTCATAAGGAAGTCTACCTTCTCGTCGATGACTAGCTCGATGCTGCAGTTGTGTATCTAGTTCTTTGACCTGAGGTGCATCGACAGTTCACCTTGAGTGTGTTATAGTTTGACTACACCATAACCCGATCACCTAACCATTCAGAATCCTGAGGTGTATGTTGGCTGTAGCATATTCATTGTAGAAACTAGGTCGCACCAAGATGGGATCTATCAACCTCGATAGATGAGAGGAGTAGTCCTACGATGATCCAAAGATCGAGTCCTTAAGCCCATGGCCATGGCAAAGTGAAATAATGGAAAAAGAGTTTTTCATTGGGATTTCACATCGGACTCGGATCGATCGATTGATTCATATGACTGATGTTGGGTTTGATGAGTTCACCTTAACCTTAATTTAGTCGGGACTCATGATAAAGGAACTCAATCACACAGGTAGCTGCACCAAGAGATTCATCTTCAGTTCTGATGGGTTGTCACCATATACTGCTAGGTGTCACTGATGGATTTTGGGAGTAATTAGAATGATCTTGATGATCGATCATTCTAATTGTCTGAATCAGAAGAGTTCTGGTCCATCGAAAGAAGTTTCGATGATGTCGATTATGAGATCATGACATGTCTCATTACCATACAGAATTGAACCTAACTGGGTCACACAAAAAAGGGTTAGAGTCTGGATGTCATCAATTGGGCTAACCCAATTGATTTGGATAAGATCCAATTAGGTTCAAAAAAATCATACTAGCACACGATTGAGCCTAACTTTCTTTTCATGTAATCTTTTCTGTCTCTATTGAGCCAAATGTGATTTGACTCATCCAGAGAACCTTGAGAAGGTTTCTCTCAGTCTAAATGAAGCTTGTCCAGCTTAGAAAAGGCTTGTCTTAATTCGTGAGATGAATTTAAGATAAGCACCTACTAATTCCTATCACCTGTCAATTTCATTTTAGGATATTTGTCAAAAGTTGATATATGGGTCTCAAATTGAAGGCCACTTGGCAAGAGGTTATTGAAAGATTTTTGTGGAGCCAAACCACATCAAATTAGGCACTATAATCAGATTATGGTGCGAGCCCAATTGGATTAAGTGGGCGCCCCAAGTGGATAAGGTTGGAGAGTCTTGATAAGATTGGACTCTTTGGTGCCAACCGCTCTTTGTCCTTATCCAGTGTTGATGCCAACTTTAAGATAGAGACTTGGGTTCTTATCTGATGTGATCAGATGATATCAAGCAACCAATTAAAATTTTTCTAAAATTTATTGGAATTTTCTGATTGGTTGAATGATGTGGCACTGCGCAGCATACAAGGTCTATATAAACCCTTCTGCGCCTAGGGTTAAAGGCTGAAGTTATTTTATGCACCAAATCCAATAGCTGCTGCCCCCTCCCTTCTTCTCTGAAGTGATTTTTTTAGTGCAGGGATAAAATAGTAATTTTAAATTTTTTTCAAATTACTATTTTACAACAAAAATTATTAATTAATTTAATTAATTAACATGTATTTATCCTACACTAGGATCTAAATATGATATATAGCATGCATGTATTTAAATTTAAAATTCAAATTTAAACAGTAAATAATTTACAGTTATGTGTTCAGAACACATTACCTTGGTACGGGTAGTCGATCACCGTAATTTGATCATCATTGGGAGGGTTTGATTGTCGTAACGCAGCCACACAGCATGTCAAGCCTCTATGGATCGTCCACACGAAGCTCCCGATCTGATCGGCTCCTCACGAATGCTAGTTCGTGACTGCACCTTTTTGATGGCCGATGTTGATCGAACTTCTTCGATCGATGTCTGCTGACTTCTCAGATACTTCGGATCATCAGCAAAGATGGTAGAGAGGTTGATGATGCTCTCCCTGAAGTTTGGTGGGCTCACGATACTCGTAGCTCACGTTCTCACTTCCCGAACCTTAAGCCAAAACCCTAGGTTACACAAGAAAAGAGTGCACCCACTTCTCTCTCCTTTTTTTTTTCTTTTCTTTTCTTTTCTCATGCCAGAAACCTCTCTCATGCCACCTTTTTTTCTCTGATCATCTGTGTGCACGCCCTCTCTTATCTCCTTTTTAAAATGATGCAAGACCACGTCTTTGCAGCATTTTTACCACGTGAGAGGATAAAGATAAGTGGTTGCTCATTTGAATTCAAATCGAATTTGAATTCAAATGCCAACCAACTCATTCATATCCACTCTATGCATGAGAAGAGAAGAGGCATGGCTTCTCTTATGCGTGGAGAAATTTCACGAGAAACTCTTTCTCATGTATGATAAATGGCGCACAAGATGGATAAGGCAAGAAGGTGCAAGGGATAAGTTATCCATTTAAATTCAAACACCCTTTGAATTTGAATGGCTAACAAATCAAGTTTATCCAAAATTTGACGACAAGTGTGGGCGTGAGATGCTTTCTGCATGGGAGAAAATTTATGAGAAGTTGCTTCTCGTGAATTCAAATGGGCACTGAAGAAGTGAGGTGGCACAGGGAGAAAAGTCAAGCTGGTTTGAACCTAATTGAGCCAACCTAATCAAAATAGGTTAAGCACAATTAGACTAAATTAAATCCAACTTAATTAGGCTTAATTAGGTTCAATAAAATCTTAATCAAATCAAAAATTGACTAAGTCCAAACCCTGATCAAATCAGGGACCAAACCACTTCGACGATTAGGTCAACACTTAACCTAATCGGGTCAAACCCAACTGAATCCAATTCAATTGGACATGATCCAAAAATAATTACTCAATCAATTGAGTTAATTAATGAACAAATCACTAATTAAACCTTTCATAAATACTGAGTCCAAATTCGATGGGCAATCGGGTATCAAAGTCCATCGATATGAAACCTTGATCGAAGAATCCTAAACCAGTGGGACTCTTGACCCCGATACCCAAAATGTGTGAAACTCGTGATCAAAGAATCTTGATTCTCGATCATAGAGTCTCAGACACATAGGACTCATAGTCCACGAGCATTAGGACTCTTCATCAGCCATCAGATCAGATAGGAATCTCTAATGTGTGTGACCCCGTAGGTTCGAACCTAAGCCGGTAGCACAGGAACCAATTTCTGTACTAATCGAAGTGACCATCTAACAATGGTACCCGACGTTCGGATAGGTCGAATAGTCACAATCGCAACACTCAGAACCTACGTGAATATGGTTACTGTATAATTCATCCCTTTTGACCCCTGTGTTTAGGATCACTCAGGGTTAAACTGTCAACCCTGATTAGATCATCCGAATCGTGCTCAACTCAAATAGTCCTGTGACTCCTCACTAGGACTACCTTGGCCAAGGTTTTGCTAAATTGAAACACGACTATACACAGCTCCTGAACTGGAGTGGTCAATCCTATCTTGACACATGCACCGACAAGTCAAGTACTTGACTACACCCAGCATCCTTCCATCACTGAATTAGAAATTCAGGTAGTCTAGTACCTAAGTGCAGTGAGTTGCTTGCAAGTCACCGTGGCGGTCTCAGATCGGAGGGACAGTTATACCCATATCCCATCGGAGCAAATCTTGACAGCAGAAATAGCTCCGGAGTCGGTCATGTTCAGTGCAGATGTACCCTTACATCTCACCTATATGCCATACCAGTGTCTCCACACTCCTTGGTTAAGAGGACAACCAATCCATATGGCACACAATGACCTATGTTTGATAAACATTATCATCCTTGGTAACAATGTATCATTTGGTAGCGAACAGGTTTAAAGACTAAACGACAAATCCTCCTTTGTCGAGTCTAAATAGTCCTAAGGACTTCACCACAACACAGGAGTTCATTAGAAGATGAAATAATTTGTGATGAAAATATTAAAAATAACTTTTATTTATTTATAATTTATATACTAATACAAGAATAAGCACAACCATTAACAGGCTGACGATTGACTTTGGGATACTATTCCCAACAATCTCCCACTTGGTTTAAAGCCAATCGGTGCAGTATCTAATACCCATCTTTGACTTGAAGTCATCGAACTCCTTCACCACAATGGCTTTAGTGAATGGGTCGGCTAGGTTCTCCTTCTCGTCGATCTTCTGAAGGTCGACGTCTCCTCGATCCATGATTTCTCGGATGAGATGGTAGCAGCGTAGAATATGCTTCGTCCGCTGGTATGCCTTCGGTTCCTTCGCCTGAGCAATGGCTCCAGAGCTGTCACAGTAGAGCAGAACTGGACCAACAAGGGAGGGTGCTACTTCGAGCTCGGTGATGAATTTTCTCAGCCACACCGCTTCTTTGGCAGCATCTGATGTAGCGACATACTCTGCCTCACAAACTGAATCAGCCACTGTGTGCTGCTTGGAACTCTTCCAGCAGACAGCCCCACCATTAAGGGTAAAAATAAATCCCGACACACTCTTGCTGTCATCGTGATCAGATTGGAAACTAGAGTCTGTAAACCCTATAAGTCTCAAGTCCGATTCACCATAAACAAGCCACTGGTCCTTAGTATTTCTTAAATACTTTAGGATAGTTTTAACAACCTTCCAATGATTCTCCCTTGGATCAGATTGGTATCTACTCACTATCCCTAGTGAGTATGCCACATCCGATCGTGTACATGTCATGGCGTACATGATAGATCCCACTGTCGAAGCATATGAAATTCTACCCATACGCTCCCTCTCTTGAGGTGTTGTCAGACAATCTTTTTTCGAGAGAGAAATTTCATGACCTATCGGTAGATAGCCTTTCTTGGAATTCTCCATGCTGAACCTCTTCAGCATAGTATCAATGTACGTGGACTGGGATAAGCCAAGCAATCTTTTAGATCTATCCTTATAGATCCTCATCCCTAGGATGTAGGAAGCTTCTCCCAGATCCTTCATGGAGAATTGTGATGACAGCCAAATCTTTATTCCTTATAATGCAGGGACATCATTCCTGATTAAGAGAATGTCATCCACATACAATACAAAAAATATCACTACTGGACCATTAGCCCACTTATAAATGCAGGGCTCTTCTCCGTTCTTAACGAAGCCATACGTCTTGATCGTCTTATCAAAACGTATGTTCCAACTTCGGGATGCCCGCTTAAGTCCATAAATGGACCTCTGTAGCCTGCACACCTTAGACTCTTCTGTGGATGTGAACCCTTCAGGTTGTATTATATACACCTCTTCGTCTAGCTCTCCGTTTAGGAAAGCTATCTTCACATCCATCTGCCAGATTTCATAATCCAGATGGGCAGCTATCGCAAGCATAATCTGAATGGATTTGAGCATTGCCACAGGAGAAAATATCTCGTCATAGTCTATACTATAACGTTGACGATATCCTTTGGCAACCAGACGGGCTTTATAGGTTTCCACCTTTCCGTCTGTGCCTCTCTTCCTCTTGAAGACCCACTTACACCCTATGGGTTTTACTCCTTCGGGTGGGTCAACCAATGTCCACACATCATTGACCTTCATGGACTCCATTTCAGATTTCATGGCCTCTAGCCATTTCTCAGAGTCAGATCTCTGCATTGCATCCATGTAGGTGATTGGATCCTCATCGTTTTCATCAAGTTCGATAGGATCGCCATCCCAGATCAAGAAATCATAGTATCTATCCGGTTGGCATGGTACTCTACCAGATCACCTTAAGGGTGCAGGAACAATGGGCTCCGAATTTGATCTAACCAAATCCGGTTCAGGTTCAACTTCTTGTGTCGATTTTTTCACCTATCGAACTTTCTCAAGTTCGACCTTAGAGGCAACAGTCCCTTCACCAAGGAACTTCTTTTCCAAAAAGATTGCCTTAAGACTGACAAACACCTTTTGCTCATCAGCTAGGTAGAAATAATACCCTTTGGTCTCTTTTGGGTATCCTATGAAATTATACTTGTCAGACCTAGGTCCAAGCTTGTTTGTAATTAAACGTTTAACATAAGCCGGACACCCCCAAACCCTAAGGTGCGAGAGTACTGGCTTACGTCCTATCCATATCTCATATGGCATTTTGGTTATAGACTTACTCGAAACCCTATTTAGAAGGTAACAAGCCGATTCGAGCGCATATCCCTAGAGAGAGATTGGCAGACCGGCAAACCCCATCATAGATCGAACCATATCCAACAAGGTCCGATTCCTCCTTTCAGATACACCATTATGTTGTGGTGTTCCAGGAGGAGTCCACTGAGAGAGAATCCCATTCCCCCCAAGATATGTCAGAAAATCATTGGAAAGATATTCACCTCCTCGATCAGATCAAAGAGTTTTAATACACTTTTCAGTTTATTTTTCTACCTCATTTCGGAATAGTTTGAACATTTCAAATGACTCCAACTTATACTTCATTAAGTAGACATACCCATACCTCGATAGGTCGTCTGTGAAGGTTATGAAGTAAAAATATCCACCTCTTGCACTTGAGCTCATGGGTCCACATACATCAGAATGTACCAGACCCAAGAGTTCACTAGCTCACTCACCTTTTTCAGTAAAAGGTGACTTGGTCATCTTCTCAAGAAGACAGGACTCGCAGGTTGGAAGTGATTCACAATCACCAACTTCAAGAATTCCTTCTTGAGCCAACCTGTTTATCCTATTCTTATTGATATGACCTTGCCTACAATGCCAAAGGTAGACTTCTGACACATTATCTATTCTAGGGCATTTACTGGAGGTTTGAACCATATTTACAGGCTGTGATAGTAAGTAAATTCTATTATTTAGTTGTCCAACAAACATTGTAACACCATTCAAAATGATATTGCAAATGTTTTCTTTTATTAAAAATTCATAACCGTACATGGCCAAAAGGCCTACAGAAATAATATTTAATAAAAAGCTTGGACAATAGTGACATTCACTCAGAATTATATTACGAGAATTGATTACAAGGTTCATGATTCCTAAAGCTAGAACTGGAACTTTGCTTCCATCTCCAACGTTCAGGAACCTCTTGCTGTCATCAAATCTCCTACTGACCTGCAGACCCTGTATCGAATTGCAAATATGATAAGGGCTTCCGGTATCTAATACCCAGGCAGTAGTATCACAAATAGAAAAGTTACAAGGTATTATCATATAATTACCTTGCTTCTTCTTTGGCCTGTTCGGATCCAGGGAGGCAATGTATAGAGGACAGTTCCTCTTCCAATGCCCCTACTTCTTGCAAAAGAAGCACTCCGCCTGGCTCTGGTCGGGCTTGCGCTTCTTGGTCTGACCCTGTGCAGACATCCCAGCATGCGACTGCACCTTCTTATTTTTCTTCTTCTTATTCTTCTTTCCTTTTTTAAAGGGTCGATGACCAGAAGAAGACCCTCCCACAACATTCACCGACTCCTTATGGAGCTGGTGGTCCTTCTCAAAGTTCTGCAGCAACCCCAACAAGCCGTGGTAGTTCACTGCAGGCTTTGTCATTCGAAAATGAGTAAGAAAGGGGAGGAAGAACTTGGGCAAAGAATTAAGGATTGCATCCTTACCGAGCTGCTCGTGCAAGAAAAAGCTCAATTTACTTAGGTGCTCAATCATTTCGATCATGTACAGTACATGATCGGTGACTGAGGCCCCATCTCTCATTCGAGCATTGAAAATGGTACAACTAGTTTTGTGCCTTTCAACATCGTCAGGCGTGCCAAAGGAGTCGTTCAACATTTGAAGCATCTCCTACGACTGGACGTTCTCGAACCTACGGCTGAACTCATCATTCATTGCCACCAGCATTATGCACCGAACGGTGGTGCGGTCGTTGAGCTACTTTTGGTAAGTGTCTCAGACCGTTCTTCTAGCATTCGGGGCTAGCTCCTCAGGTGCCGGATCCGTTACTACATAAAGGATCCACTCATGCTTAAGGACGACTTTTAATTTTCGATACCAGCTATCAAAATTAGGTCCCTTGAGCTTGTCATTATCTAATAATGACCGAAGTGATAGGATAGTGGTCATAGCTGCATAAAGGAAAACCAGACCTCTATTAGTATATAAATTATTAATACTAAAGACTTGGACTTTAGTCTAAAGTTTTTCTCAGTATTTTTACGAACTGGTAGCCTCAACCTCCAATTTGAGAAATTACTTGAATTCCTTAGTGGGTACTAGAATCCACACAGACCACACACGAGCCCAACTTTGGTTGGTCAACCCATGTGCATCTATGGGTAGGTTCATAGCCAGTTATTTCTCTAAATAACTTCTAGTAATTAATTTTGCCCCAGAACCTAATCAGTAGGCTTTGGCCTCCACTGAAAAGATCTGGTTAGGTCCAACCATTAACATGACTTGATTTGGTAAATCGGACGAATAAATGATCAGGCCCGACTTTAGCCGGCCAACCTGACCACCATCAGAAAGACTCAACCAAATTATCATACTATGAATGATAATTCCATTAGTCAATAAGCACCAGGCCTTTGGGCCTCCAGTGATTATTAAACTAATGGACTCATTATCACTCACTTAATGGGAAGCTATGACTTAGTTATCACTATAACTTAATCATTTTAGGGACCTAATAATTTTTGAAAATTTTATTAAAGAATAGAAGAGAAGAAATTAACCAGCCAATTTCAATCCTCCCACTTACTTCACCAAGTCAGATTAAAAAAGATTTAATTAAAGCCGGCATTAGGAGCACCTAAATCAGTCACACTGATTTACCTAATGACATGGGTGAGCCCTAATCATCAAGTGATCTAATCAAAACCTAACTCACCAGGTTAGCTAGGTAAGTGAGATCAGTGGTGGGGATATGCCATTAACTCGTCAGAGATCGAATCAATGCAAGTAGCTCCCACTTAAGAACCACTAGTCAAACTGCCGAACTTACCTTAGACACCAACCGGTTCATTAGTTTTAATTTGATCAACTTAGTAAATAGGGTTCCACCGTGTAGCCATGAATTAAGTCCATCTTGGTCTAGTTAAAGACATGGATCCATTCAACTACAACTATTGGAGTTGAGTCTAGAGTATCCTTGACTTAATCTAATTCAACTTTTGATTAGATTTGACCAATTACTCTAATTTAGTCCATTTCTTTAAGCTAACCTTAGGTCTAACCCAATTATGGACCTAATCCATCTAATCCATTGACCCATAAGTTTATGAAATTATCTTAGGTCTTAATTCATAATTCTAGACCAACTTGACAACACTTAATTCTTTCAATTAAGTATTTGGACTGATGGGTCAGGGTTTGGTATTTTAAAAATAATTTTCAAATTTGAAAGGTTTTATTTTTTGTTCACCAAATATGTTGACTAATTTCACAAATTGATCAGCATATTTTATAAATAGCAATCCTATTGCTAATTACATAACAAAAAATAACTCAATCAAAATAAATCATGAATATTCCTTTAGATCTAATCTAACACATTCATGATAAATTTTATAATTGAACCTTTACAATTAAGTCCTTTTGCTACTTCATCTGCATGGGATATAATTGCAGCAGCACCCCTACCGCCATAGGAGAACCCCATCGAATGGGAGAGGGCCTTTAAATCCTACTTTTCTCCTATGACCGAACGACCATGGCAACCAACCCAATTAGATTACTTGCTACTTGGATCAAGTATATCTAAATATACCAATTTCAAAATTTAAAATTTAAATTTCAAATTTCAAATTTCAAATTTTAAATTTTGAATTTTAAATTTCAAACAAATTTCAAATTTCAAATTTTAAATTTTTGAATTTCAAATTTTGAATTTTAAATTTTGAATTTCAAATTTGAAATTTTAACTAAATTTTAAATTTTAAATTTTGAATTTCAAATTTTTGAATTTTGAATTTCGAATTTCAAATTTCAAAATTTAAATTTCAATTTTTGAATTTGAATTTCGAACAAATTTCAAAATTCAAATTTTAAATTTTAAATTTCAAATTTTAAATTTAAACTTTTAGATTACAACTTAATCTACGCATGCAAATCTATATATCAAATTTTGAAGTGAATTTTTTAGTGCAGGGGTAAAATGGTAATTCTAAATTTTTTTCAAATTACTATTTTACAGTAAAAATTATTAATTAATCTAATTAATTAATATGTATTTATCCTACACTAAAATTTAAATATGATATATAGCATGCATGCATTTAAATTTGAAATTCAAATTTGAACAGTAAACAATTTACTGTTATGTGTTCAGAACATATTATCTTTGTGTGGATAGTCGATCGCCATAATTTGATCATCGTCGGAAGGGTCTGATCATCACAATATAGTCACACAGTATGTCTGGCCTCTGTGGATCATCCACACGAAGCTCTCGATCTGATCGGCTCCTCATGAATGCTAGTTCGTGACTCACCTTTTTATGGCCGATGTTGATCGAACTCCTTCGATCGATATCTGCCGACTTCTCAGATACTCAGGATCATTAGCAAAGATGGTAGAGAGGTTGATGATATTCTTTCTAAAGTTTGGTGGGCTCACGACACTCGTAGCTCACGTTCTCACTTCCCGAACCCTAAGCCAAAACCTTAGGGTACACAAGAAAAGAGTGCACCCACTTCTCTCTCCTTTTCTTTCTTCTTTTCTTTTCTTTTCTCATGCTAGAAACCTCTCTCATGCCACCCTTTTTTCTCTGATCATCTGTGCGCACGCCCTCTCTTATCTTCTTTTTAAAATGATGCAAGACCGCATCTTTGCAGCATTTTTACCGCGTGAGAGGATAAAGATAAGTGGTTGCTCATTTGAATTCAAATCGAATTTGAATTTAAATGCCAACCAACTCATTCCTATCCACTCTATGCATGAGAAGAGAGGAGGCATGGCTTCTCTTGTGCATGGAGAAATTTCACAAGAAACTCTTTCTCGTGTATGATAAGTGGCGCACAAGATGGATAAGGCAAGAAGGCATAAGGGATAAGTTATCCATTTAAATTCAAACACCCTTTGAATTTGAATGGCTAACAAATCAAGTTTATCCAAAATTAGGCACACAAGTGTGGGCGTGAGATGCCTTCTGTGTGGGAGAAAATTCATGAGAAGTTACTTCTCGTGAATTCAAATGGGCGCTGAAGAAGTGAGGTGGCGTAGGGAGAAAAGTCAAGGTGGTTTGAACCTAATTGAGCCAACCTAATCAAAATAGGTTAAGCATAATTAGACTAAATTAAACCCAACTTAATTAAGCTTAATTAGGCTTAATAAAATCTTAATCAAATCAGGAATTGACTAAGCGCAACCCCTGATCAAATCAGGGACCAAACCACTTTGACGATTAGGTCAACACTTAACCTAATTGGGTCAAACCCAACTAAATCCAATTCAATTGGACTTGATCCAAAAATAATTACTCAATCAAATTGAGTTAATTAGTGATCAAATCACTAATTAAACCTCTCATAAATACTGAGTCTAAATTCGATGGGCAATCGGGTATCAAAGTCCATCGATCTGAAATCTTGATCGAAGAGTCCCAAACCAGTGGGACTCTTGACCCCGGTACCCAAAATATGTGGAACTCGTGATCAGAGAATTCTGATTCTTGATCACAGAGTTTCAGACACGTAGGACTCGTAGTCCACGAGTATTAGGACTCTTCATCAGCCATCAGATCAGATAGGAACCTCTAATGTGTGTGACCCCGCAGGTTCGAACCTAAGCCAGTAACATAGGAACCAATTTCTGTACTAATTGAAGTGATCATCTAACAATGGTACCTGATGTCTGGATAGGTCGAATAGTCGCAATCACAACACTCAGAACCAACGTGAATATGGTTACTGTATAATTCATCCCTTTTGACCCCTGTGTTTAGGACGACTCAGGATTAAACTGTCAACCCTGATTAGATCATCCAAATCGTGCTCAACTCAAACAGTCCTGTGACTCCTCACTAGGACTACACTAGCCAAGGTTTTGCTAAATTGAAACACGACTGTACACAGCTCCTGAACTGGAGTGGTTAATCCCATCTTGACACATGCACCGACAAATCAAGTACTTGACTACACCCAGCATCCTTCTGTCATTGAATTAGAAATTCAAGTAGTCCAGTGTCTAAGTGCAGTGAGTTGCTTGCAAGTCACTGTGGCGGTCTCAGATCGGAGGGACAGTTATACCCATATCCCATCGGAGCAAATCTTGACAGCAGAAATAGCTCCAGAGTCGGTCATGTTTAGTACAGATGTACCCTTACATCTCACCTGTATGCCATACTAGTGTCTCCACACTCCTTGGTTAAGAGGACAACCAACCCATATGATACACAACGACCTATGCTTGATAAACATTATCGTCCTTGGTAATAACGTATCATTTGATCGCCAACAGGTTTAAGGACTAAATGATAAATCCTCCTTTGTCGAGTCTAAATAGTCCTAAGGACTTCACCACAATATAGGAGTTCATTAGAAGATGAAATAATTTGTGATGAAAATGTTAAAATAACTTTTATTTATTTATAATTTATATACTAATATAAGAAAAAGCACAACCGTCAACAGGCTGACGATTGGCTTTGGGATACTATTCCCAACATTCTCCACATCCTCCCTGCTCTCCTATCTCCCCTCTTCATGTCCAAGGAGTTGGACGTTCATCTGGTGCAAGAAAAAGGCGTGGTGATGCTTAGAACAGGAAGGCTACAGGACATCTTTGACAGGCTGCTGCTCTTACTTCAGAAGGAGTTCTGAAGCACTTCCAAATCAGATGGAGATCTAATTTTTGGAGCATAGATTTGCGAGGAGAAGACATTCTAGGTCTTGCTTGAGTGGATACCGATTGAGACCAGGCACTTGCGTAGCTACATCAGAACCTCGAGCTATGCTGAGATCATCTACAGGGTAATCAGATTACCCTTGAGCTATGTCTATACTTCTCATACTTTTAGATTTAATTTTAGATTTTAAATATCAGATAATAAAATTAAATATAACAAATATTAGATCTAAAATAGCATAGGATAAAATTTTTAAATTATTCTACCTCAGATTTGACGAAATCTAGAAGATCCTTCAAAGGAAAAAAGTGGTTTTTCCTTCAACTGGTATCAGAGTCAAGTTTTTGGCTCTATTTCAGATTTAATTTAGATCTAATTTTTTATATTTATATATCTAATATTTAAAAAAATTTAAATATCACATCAGATGTGATAAGATCTAAAATCAAAATATTTAAAATTAAATCTAAGAAGATCTAACATGCATGAGATGCATGACTAGACTAAGATTAGTTGAATCCATGAACAGTCTTAAGTTTTATATTTTAATAAGATTAAAATATGAATTAAATCTAATTTATTCTCTATTTTCTTAATGTTATAAGTATTATAATCAGATCAAAAAATAGAAAATAAAATTTTAATTTTTTCATAAAATTGATCTGTTGCATGCCTAGACTAGTTGTAGAATTGTTCCAATGACTTGTCTAGAATAAATTTAATTTTGAATAGTTCAATTTAAATCTTATTTTTCAAATATTACATGTGATGTATCAGATCTGAAAGCATGTTAATTAGATCAATTTTTGATACATGAGATGTATGCAAAGCATGTGTTGGGTATAAAATACCCCCCAGCCGAAGTTCGTATCAGGAGTGACCCTCCAGGGATTCTACCGGCATCTGACCTTCGGTGACATCTTTCCGAACCTCTCCGACGGCCGAGCCTCCGCAACGTTCCCGAGTTCTGCCGACGGATAAACCCCCACCAGTGTTGATCAGATTCTTCACGATGGACGGACTCCATCCAGGTGTCTACGGTGGTCGACCACCTTCTAGACTCCGTTCGGGCTCCTACGGGAGCCGGACTTCTCCTCCGAACTTCAATTGCAGGTAGACTCCGTCTGGGCTCCTACGGGAGTCGGACTTCTTCCTCAAACTCCAAATGCAGGTAGCCTTCATCCGAGCTCCCACGGGAGTCAGACCTCTTCCCCGAACGCCAACTGCAGGTAGACTCCGTCCGGGCTCCTACGGGAGTCGGACTTCTTTCCCGAACTCCGACTGTAGGTAGACTTCATCCGAACTCCTACAAGGGCCGGACTCCGAGCTTCTACTGCAAGCGATCCACTCCGAGCTTCTGCTACAAACGATCTACTTTAAATTTCCACTACGAGCGGTCCGTGCCGGATTCCCACTGTAAGCCTTCACCCGAGCTTCCATTGTGAACGAATTCCTTTCGAATTTCTATTGTAGGTAGGCTTCGGCCAAGATTCCTCGACAAATGATCCCCATCCAGACTTCCATAGAGATCGGACTTTGACCGAACTTCTGTAGCGGACAGATTCTGGGCGAACTCCTACGACACACGAAATCCAGCAGCTGGACCCCTCCAGTGGGTGAACCTCTCCAGTGCCATCCGACATCCACTGTCGGTCGACCCTCTGTCGAATTCTACACGAAACCAAACTTCATTTGTGGAAAGCCTCTGACCGAGCTCCTACGGCGAGTGGCCCTCGCCTGCAGTATTAACGCCCAAGGCACCCAACGGTAGAAGGTTCGCCTGCGACATCCGAGCTCCTCTCAGATGGATGGCTACCTCTCTCCACCAAGCACCTCAACCGAGCTTTGGCCGACAGGCCTCCACTCCCTGGCAAGCCACAGTAATGGCCACGACTCTGCTCCACTTCCTGCGATGGATACCGCACGGCTCCTTCACTCCCTAGCAGGCCACAGTAATGGCCATGACTCTGCTCCACTTCCTACGACGGATACCGTGTGGCTCCTTCACTCCCTGGCAGGATACAGTAATGGCCACGACTCTGCTCCACTTTCTGTGATGGATTCCGCGTGGCTCCTCCACTCTCTGGCAAGTCGCGACAATGGATGCTGCTCCACTCCTCGCAACGGGCTCCACGTGACAGGCCATGGTGATGGCAATGATTCCACTCCACTACTCTTCATAATAAACTTCTCCTGGCCCCGAATGGCCCACTGCCAGGCGGTTACAAACGTCGCTATCAGTCTGTTGCACCCTCTGCCTATAAAAAGGGGGGATCCGAGATACGTTATTCTCTAAGCTCTAATTTCTATCTCAAAACTCTGCTAAAATTTTCATTCGAGCACTCCATTTTTGTTGAGGCAAAGAACTGACTTGAGCATCGGAGGGTCTTGCTGGAGCACCCCCAACTCTGGTTTAGACTTCCTTTGCAGGTCCCGACAGCGACCGCGACTCCCTCGACTCCAGCTTCTCCGACACCGGTGGATTTTTGCACCAATAGGATTGGCGCTAGAGGAAGGGCTGTGTCTTCGCAGTACCCTTGTTCTTAAAGGAGTGCTCAATGGGACCGCCTCCGGTCATCTTCTCCGACATCCTCTTCTCCTCCCTCTACAGGATCTTTGCCCGATGCCTCCCCGCAAAGTATCCACTCAGTGATCCACGACCTTCGCGGCCAGATCTCAGGCTCCGGCCTCACCTCTAGTTTCTCAGGCTCCTCCTCCTCCTCCGACAATGATGGTTGGTGTGGAGCAATTCGACCTACTGGTTCAGTAGGTCAGAGGCCTCACTGAAGCGGTACAGGCCATGCAGCAGTAGCAACAGCCGCAGACGTCAGTGCGACTGGAGAGAACATCACCGAAACTCCAAAATCTGATGGTAGGATGGGCCACTTGGGCCAGTCGCCCCGTCTTTCCCGAAAAGATGAATCCGAGGGTGGAGAGCCCTCAGTCAGATCACGATTCTACTCCCGGAAGATCTCTACCTTCATTCTGCCAGAAAACCCTCGAGACTCATAGTCGAGAGGATTTCTTAGATCGAAGGCTCTAGGAGATGAACCGTCGGATTGAAGAACTCCGCCACGCTCCCCCCGCTTATGGTGAGGACATTTGTACTGACCCTCCCTTCTCTCAAATGATCATGCAGGAACCGATCCTGCAAAACTTCAAGCTCCCTCAATTTGAAAGCTACGATGGGACTTCGGACCCAGTTGACCACCTGGAGACCTTTCGAACAATGATGCTACTCCATGGCATGCCAGACGCCATCCTGTGTCAAGCTTTTCCATCCACCTTGAAAGGAGCGATGAGAAATTGGTACTCGACGCTGAAGCCGGGTACCATCTTTTTCTTTGATCAGATGAGCCACCAGTTTGCAGCTCATTTTGTTAGCAGCCGGTGTCCCCGGAGGGGTTCGGAGTCCCTCATCAACATCAAGCAGAGGGAGGGGGAGTCCATTCGGGCTTACGTCAACCGTTTCAATGTCGCCGCGTTGGAGGTCCGGAACTTGGACCAATCGATCGCGATGGCCGCTCTGAAAGGCGGCCTCCAAAAGAACGACCTTCTATTTTCTCTAGAGAAGAAATATCCCAGGGATTTTGCTGATTTGCTGGCTCGGGCCAAAGGGTACGCCCGAGCAGAAGAAGCTTTCAAGATGAAGGATGAGGAGACCGCGAGAGAGCGGCAGGCGAGAGACTCGAGTAAGCTCGCTGTCGAAAAAGGGCCGAGAGAAGCTCAGCCACGTTCTCGAACTCCTCCCAGGCACAGGCGCGCCCAGACTCCTCCCCGAGCACGTAGGCAGAGAAACCTAGAGCGCAGGGTTCGGCGGGGCTCTCCCCCAGGAAGATTCCGCAGCTACGCCCCCCTCAATGCATCGAAAACCTAGGTGCTGATGGAAGTCAGAGAGCAGCTCCCAAGGCCAGAAAGGATGCGCATACACCCCGAAAAGCGCAATCCTAACAAGTTCTGCCTCTACCATTGTGACCACGGTCACGACACAGAGGAATGCATTCAACTTCGAGATGAGATCGAGGAGCTCATCAGACGAGGTCAGCTCGATAGGTTCATTCGATGCCGGCCTGAGGGTAGAGAGGATTGGCCAAGAGCCTTGCCGCAACCTGAGCCACCGAGAAGGGAAGAGCAACCCAAAGATCGGCCACCAATTGGGATCATCAACTCCGTCTCTGGAGGACCTTGACGGGGAGCAGACCGTCTACGGCCCTGAGATTTGAAAAACCTGTAAATGTATTGCGAACGACTTCGCTTTAAATCAAGATTCCTTTCAGACTTACACATCTTCTCCTTTTGGCATGGACTTGTAATGATAGGGGATAACCCCTTTAGATAATGAAAACAATACCTAATATGGGCAAAGTCGAAAGTTTGATTGTTTTTAGACCGGATGGGGGGAGAGGCCCTACAACGCCCTTATGTGCCCCCACAGCCATGTTAGGGACAGGAGGAGAACCTCGCCCTAACATGAGCAAGGCCGAAGGCCCGATTATTTTTAGACTGGATGGGGGGAGAGGCCCTACAACGTCCTTATGTGCCCCCACAGCCCTGTTAGGGACAGGAGGAGAACCTCGCCCTAACACGAGCAAAGCCGAAGACCCGGTTATTTTTAGACCGGATGGGGGGAGAGGCCCTACAACGCCCTTATGTGCCCCCACAGCCCTGTTAGGGACAGGAGGAGGACCTTGCCCTAACATGAGCAAAGCCGAAGGCCCGATTATTTTTAGACCGGATGGGGGGAGAGGCCCTACAACACCCTTATGTGCCCCCACAGCCCTGTTAGGGACAGGAGGAGGACCTCGCCCTAACATGAGCTAAGTCGAAGGCCCGGTTACTCTTAGACTGGATGGGGGGAGAGACCCTACAACGCTCTTATGTGCCCCCACAGCCCTGTTAGGGATAGGAGGAGGACCTCGCCCTAACATGAGCTAAGTCAAAGGCCTGGTTACTCTTAGACCAGATGGGGGGAGAGGCCCTGCGATGCCCATATGTGCCCCCACAGTCCTGTTAGGAATAGGAGAAGAACCTCGTCCTAACCTGAGCTAAAATCGACTACATCAGAAATAGGGAAAGAATCTCATCCTGACACCAACTAAGGTCCGGCCATTCGAGACCTGATAAGAAAGAAGAGAACCTTCTCGACGGCCCTTCTACGCTACCGCGACCCCGTAAAAGGCTAGGGAGAACCCCTGCTTAAAAAGGAGGAAGATGTGAAAGAAAAGCGACGGACTACACCAGCGAAAAATGGAGGCCAAACTATACCAAAGACACAAAGGACCTCATCTCCACGAAGGAGAAAGAGAAAGAGAGACCTATGATCACGAACGAAAAGGCGAACCAACGCGGCAACGGCTAGGAACCTTCGGACGATGTCGATGTCGAACAAACCAAAAAATACAAGAAATTCGATAATGATGATCTAATACAAAGATGAATAAGGAACCTTCGGCCAACATCGACATCGAGCGGGACAAAAAATGAAGGAAGTCCGACGGACGACAATTCAACACGATGCCCGGGCAAGGTAACAAAGATCTTCTTTTCATTTCGTTAGCAAAACATGCGTTACAGAGCCCAGAAGGCCAAAAAAAAAAATAAACAAAAACAAAAACAAACAAACGGCAAAGGAAGACACATAGAGGGACGAAAGGCAAAAAGAGCCCTAAGGGGGCCCGGCTTCTTCCGACTTCGAACTTTCGGCTTCGACCCTCATCAGGGAGTGCCTTAAGCTCTTGACTTCTTCTTCTAATTCTTTCTCCCTCATTAGCATCTCCATATACCTCCGATGAGACTGTTGGCTTTCATTCTCCGCCTCTCGGAGCCTCTTTCTCAGGACCTTAGATTATGCCTCTGCATCCTTGACTGCCTGCTGCTCGTATACCAGCTGGATCTTCAACTACTGCAGCTCGGCCTTCCCCTCCCCAAGGGTGACAGATAGCTCCTCTATGGTTCCTCTCAGGGATTGGAGTTCGTCGGGATCTCAAGCAGGAGCAAACTAAGCTCCTTCAGCTAACTGCCTTTGAAGGCGGGCAACCTCGTCGGTCGCCATCCTGAGCTTCCCCCTATAGTCGTCCACCTGCTTGCACCAGCTGGCCCGGTACGCATTATAGTTCGCCTCGACATCCTGGAGCTGTTGCTGAAGGTCGGAGAACTTCTTCAACCATTCTTGGTCGCAGTCGGCCCGAGTCGAAAGCCAGGACGAGCTTCTTTCCAACTGGCTGATCTTCTCCTGCACAGTCGATAGCTCCACTCTGAGAGAGCTGATCTTGGAAGCTTGAGCCCAAGATCAGTCGCTGGCGCGCTTCTTGTGTTCCTCGAGCTCCTTCTCGAAGTTCGCCTTCCTCCGACTGTACTCCATGATCCCCTTCACGTGGAGGTTCCGAAAGTAGGTGGCCTCCACAGTGGCCTCAGAGTGGCTCTCCCTCAACCCGTGAAGTTCGTTCTCCATCTCCTTCGACCTTTTTGTTAAATGACGAACTCTCTTCCTCAGATGTTGGATCGTGGACTTCAGTGGAACTCCCTGTGGCAAGGGAAGTGCTTCGACAGGATGATGCCATCGGGGGATAAAAGCATCAAGGTGCGACTCATTGCAGAAAGAAAAAAGAAAAGAGTAGAGAAACCCCCCATAAGGAGAAACCCAATTTTATTAATTGAATGTTTCCTAAAGACAAAAGGGAAAAGAAAAATCACAGTAAAAGAAAAATATAAAGTCAGAGGTCTCAGACCTCCGAAGTAGGAGTTAGGGAGCTCGGTGTTCTTGGAAGGGGGGCTGCGGTGGCAGCGGCAGTGGGAGAGGGCCCGGCTTCGTCTTCAGACACCTCGTCCAAGAAGCTAAGGTCGAGCTCAAGAAATTTCTTGACTATCTTCTCTTGGCAGAGCTCGAACCCTTTGATGAATGCTTCTTGGCCGAACTTGACGTTCAGGTCCCTCATCTCCGCAGAGGCCTTGAACTCCTCCACCGCTAGGACCCTGGCCTCCGAGATCAGAATCGAAATCTGCTCTGTCAAACTTGCGACCTCGGCCTCCGCCTTCCTCACCATCTCCTCCGAGGCCTGCTTTTCTTTCTCAAGGACCTCTTGGAGGTTGGCTACCTCGGTAGCCTTTTCTTTGAGGCGGGCGGCTTCGGCCCGGTGACCCTCCTCCGCCTGGATGGCATCCCTCCTCATCCAGTTCGTCGCCTCGATGTTGGCAAGGAGTTGGTGTCCGATCTGCAAGGGCGGTCAGGAGGTCAGAACAAAAGTTGAGAAGCTAATTAAATGAAGGTACGAGGGGAAGGAAGAAAGTGAATCCATTTACCTCGAGAAAGGACCCTAGAGAGTCCCAAACCCACTACTCGGGGTCAGTGCGAACGATCCTCTGGACGACTTCAGGCAGGATGCAGCCGTCGACCAGTCGCTTTATCAGGTCCCTGTCATTAAAGGAATTCTCCCCCGGCTCTTCTTTGAAACTGTGGGACTCTTCGATGGCGGCTCGACGGCCACTCACCCTGTGGGCCACCATCTTCCTTCTCCTCCCCTTCTCAACCCCTGGCACCTCCTCGAAGCGGGCCCCCGAAGAGAGAACCTCAGTGGGAGAACTCCTTGAAGAGGCCCGAGGAGCCAGAGGTTCGGCGTCTGAAGGAACGTCGACTGCGAGAGCCACCTGGGCAGGCATGGCCGAGCTCATTTCCTCCGTTCTGGCCTTCTTTGCCGACCCGAAGGCCGCAGCACCTTTCCTTTTGTGAACCTTGAGGCCCCTGGCAAGCATCCGTGCTGCTTCGACGTCCATTCCTGAAAAAAAAAATAAAAAAAAGAAAAGAAAGAAGAGAAAAAGAAAAGGAGAAAAGAAGAAGAAAGGAAAGATGGAATACTCGCAGGATCCAGGAGACTCAAACCGATGTTGAACAGAAACTGCTCCTTCAAAAGGTTGGGAAGGGAAGGAGTCGGATAACTAAGAAGCTTTCGGGCGGCCTGAAGGTCAACCTCCCCCAGGCTAGGAGCTCGGCGGACAGAGTCCCTCAGGGAGCCCCAAGGGGGCAATCCCAGCTTTACGGTCGGACATTGGACGTAGAGGTACTTCCCCTTCCAGTTATGGATAGAAGAGGGAGCACCTTTCAGCAACTCCTTCTTGCCGAACTGGAGAGAGAAGTACCACCAGTCCTTTGCCGAGGAGTAGCGCTTGAAGGTATAAAAATACCTAAACAAAGAAAGAGATGGCTGAACTTCGACTATGTGGCAAAGAGAGAGGAACCCTAACAAAAACCTAAAGGAATTCGGCGCGACTGAAGCTAAAGAAATGTCTAAAAAATGAAAAAGAGCAACGATGAAGGGCGGAAGCAGAAGTCGGAGCCCAGCACGGAAGGCCTCTTGGTACAGGCAGAAACGACCAGGTGGGTGGGTGCTGGCCCGATCGACAGGATCGGGAAGCTCCAGATCATACTCCGGAGGAACTCCATACTGAACCTTTATCAGTAAAAGTTCATCCAGAGTTAGAGAACAGGGATGGCGCCCGGTGCAAAAATCGGATGAGGCCCAGCCCTAAATGTGGGTTCATCTACAATATGAGGATTCTAGGGGACTGAGGCAGACGAGCTCCTGGAACCACTAGAGGCAGAGGTGCCAGAAGATATTTCAAGCAAGAACCCTAAAAATCCCGAAAAGATCAGGCTAAATAAGAGCCGAAAGGCTCGTGGGGAACCTAACAAGAGGGATGCGACAGAAGGAAAATGGGGGAGAAGGGGCACCTAGATGGCAAGAGAAGGAACGAAAGTTTCGGGACTAACCTAAGTCGCTCCGAAGGATGCAGAGGCGCAAGGATAGGGATGACTCGAAGAACACCTAGGGCCAAAGCGGACGCCAAGGAAGGTCAGAGCTCTCGGAGAGAAGACGGCCACCAACAGGACTCTCAGGCAGAATGAAACTTCGGGAGGCAGAAAGGCGGGTTTAAATAGACCCTGGGATCTGACGCTATAATGATCGCAGATCTCCTCAAGCCGACCCATGCTCGCCACGTGTCCCACTCGCCACAGCAGGCGGCAAAAAGCGGCTGACAGCTGACAAAGCCATTACTGTGCCGTACCTAGGACAACACTCCAGCAAAAATTTTGAAGGGTCTCTTCGGATCGCCCCGATTTGAAAAGACTCCAGCACGCACGCATTAAATGCCAGGATCTCCGAGGGCGGTCGTGCGCGGGATTCAAGGGAGCAACTTCGGCTGTGAAAATTTTTCTATACTTCCTTCATTCGAAACTCAAACTCGGAAGTAGGGGGACTGGTGTTGGGTATAAAATACCCCCAGCTGAAGTTCATGTCAGGAGTGACCCTCCAGGGATTCTACCAGCGTCCGACCTTCGGTGACATCTTTCCGAACCTCTCCGACGGTCGAGCCTCCGCAATGTTCTCGAGTTCTGCCGACGGATAAACCCCCACTAGTGTTGACTAAATTCACCACGATGGACGGACTCCATCCAGGTGTCTATGGTGGTCGACCACCTTCTAGACTCTGTCCGGGCTCCTACGGGAGCTGGACTTCTCCCCCGAACTCCAATTGCAAGTAGACTCTGTCCGGGCTCCTACGGGAGTCGAACTTCTTCCCCGAACTCCAACTACAGGTAGCCTTCATCCGGGCTCCCACAAGAGTCGGACCTCTTCCCCGAACGCCAACTGCAGGTAGACTCCGTCCGGGCTCCTACGGGAGTCGAACTTCTTCCCTGAACTCCGACTGCAGGTAGACTTCATCGAAACTCCTACAAGAGCCGGACTCCGAGCTTCTACTGCAAGTGATCCACTCTGAGCTTCTGCTACAAACGATCTACTTTAAATTTCCACTACGAGCGGTCCGCATCGGATTTCCACTGTAAGCCTTCACCCGAGCTTCCATTGTGAACGAATTCCTTCCAGATTTCTATTGCAGGCAGGCTTCGATCGAGATTCCTCGACAAATGATCCCCATCCGGGCTTTCACGGAGATCGGACTCCGACCAAACTTCTGTAGCGGACAGATTTCGGGCGAACTCCTACGACACACGAAATCCAGCAGCTGGACCCCTCCAGCGGGTGAACCTCTCCAGCGCCATCCGACATCCACTGTCGGTCGACCCTCTGTCGAATTCTGTGCGAAACTGAACTTCGTCTGTGGAAAGCCTCTGACCGAGCTCCAACGGCGAGTGGCCCTCGCCTGCAGTATTAACGCCCAAGGCACCCAACGATAGAAGGTTCGCCTGTGACATCCGAGCTCCTCTTAGATGGATGGCTACCTCTCTCCGCCAGGCACCTCAACTAAGCTTCGACCGACAGGCCTCCACTCTCTGGCAGGCCACAGTAATGGCCACGACTCTGCTCCACTTCCTGCGATGGATACCGCGCGGCTCCTTCACTCCCTGGCAGGCCACAGTAATGGCCACGACTCTGCTCCACTTCCTGCGATGGATACTGCGCGGCTCCTTCACTCCCTGGCAGGCCACAGTAATGGCCACGACTCTGCTCCACTTTCTGCGATGGATTCCGTGCGGCTCCTCCACTCTCTGGCAAGTCGCGACAACGGACGCTGCTCCACTCCCCACAACGGGCTCCACGTGACAGGCCATGGTGATGGCCATGATTCCACTCCACTACTCTTCATAATAAACTTTTCCTGGCCCCGAATGGCCCACTGCCAGGTGGTTACAAACGTCGCTATCAGTCTGTTGCACCCTCCACCTATAAAAAGGGAGTACCCCAGATACGTTATTCTCTAAGCTCTAATTTCTATCTCAAAACTCTACTAAAATTTTTGTTCGAGCACTCCATTCTTGTTGAGGCAGAGAACTGACTTGAGCGTCGGAGGGTCTTGCCGGAGCACGTCCAACTCCAGTTTAGACTTCCTTTGCAGGTCCCGATGGCGACCGCGACTCCCTCGACTCCAGCTTCTCCGACACCGACGGATTTTTGCACCAACAGCATATATTAGTTAGATCTTAAATTATATATGAGATATGTAAATTTAGATCTAACTAGTTTTATAGTTAAATTTATATTTCTGATTAAGATATTCCTCAAGACCATCCGGTCATAAGAATGAAGTAGGGGTGTTCTTATGACGTGTAGGGGTGCCGCGCGTTCATCCTTAATCAGAAATCAAAATTTATTTTTCTACAAAATTTTAGATCCTGAAATCTTAGAATTTATTTTATATATTTTATTTATGAACCCAAACTTAATTAATGAATTAAGTTTATGAAATCAATTTAGTCTAAAATTGAGAATTTCAGATCTAGGATATTTTCATAAAATTGGGTTCGGGCTTGGGTAGCTCAATTAGATCTAGCGGTTGATCAAATCGAATCAAGAGTTGGTTAGGTGGGATGATGAAAGCTAATAATTGACCAACCTAATAGGATTAAGTCTGGGTCAAGGTCGAATCACTTTTAGATGTGACTCGATCAAGTTAAGACCTAATTTGGCTCAGTGGTTAGAGTCTGGATTATAGTCTAACCCAATTGGTTCTGGTTCGATAATTTGATGTCTAAGGTAAGTTGGGCAGATGCGACCGACTGATTTTTAATTGGGAGCTACTCTACTCGAATGCGTTCTTGTCGAGTTAATGGCATATCCCTTCCACTGATCTCACTTACCTAGCTATATGTGTCGATCCAATTCTGATTTGAGGTGGCTAACAATTCGAGCTGACCCATGCCACTAGGTTAGTCATAATTGTTATGACTATGCCAAGTCAAGTTTAATGAGACCTAAATCAAATCTCCCTAAGAAAATATTAAGTCTAGGTCTTCCACCATTGTGGATATGCGGGCCCTTCCCAGGGTTGATTATTCTCGGCTGGTTACAGTGGCTTGGTTGTACCAAGACGATGCAATCATGTCCATTAGGCATTGGATGCTACAAATTAAAGGATGGATTGGGCTTAATATTCCGGATACGATGAGGGATCCAATCAGGAATCTAGTTTGTGCAAATGGTGGGTCTGACTTAACTAAGGATTGGAGCAATATTCCGGACATGGTGAGTGTTGGGTATAAAATACCCACAGCCGGAACCCAAGACGGAACCGCCATCAGCAAGTGCAGCTCCGCCCGAACTCCTACGGGAGCCGGACTTCGCCGCCAACATCAGAACAGCTCCGCCCGGACTCCTACGGGAGCCGGGCTCCGCTCACGACGGCTCCGACCGTTACCGAGCTTCAATCGACAGATCCACGCCCCCTGACAGGCCCTCAAAACGGCCGCGACTCTGCTCCACCTCCTCTGGCGGACTCCACGCAGTATCATCATTTCCTGACAAGCCGCAGCAGCCATAGCCGCCCTGCTCCACTTCCTGTGGCGGACTCCGCACAGCTCCACTATCCCCCTGGCAGGCCACAGTGACGGCCACGAACCTGCTCCACCTCCTGCGATGGATACCATGCGATTCTCCTGATGACGGACGCTGCTCCACCCCTCATAACAGATTCCACATGGCAAGTCGAGATGATGCCCGCGTGTCTGCTCCATTATCTTTCGCAATCAATTCTCCTGACCGTGGGCGGCCCACTACCAGGCGGTTATACACGTCGCCATCAGTCCGTTGCCTCCCCCGCCTATAAAAGGGGGGACTCAGATACGTTATTTTTTAAGCTCTTTTGCCTTATCTCAAAACTCTGCTAAATTCTCCGTTCGAGCACTCCATTCTTGTTGAGGCAGAGAACTGACTTGAGCGTCGGAGGGTCTTGCCGGAGCAACCCCACCTCCGGTTTAGACTTCCCTTGCAGGTCCCAACGGCGACCGCGGCTTCCTCAACTCCAGCTTCTCCGGCGCAGGCAGATTTTTGCACCAACAGGATTGGCGCTAGAAGGAGGGCTGTGTCTTCGCAACACCCTTGTTCTTGAAGGAGCGCTCAACGGAGCCGCCTCCGACCATCTCTCCGTCATCTACTCCCAATCCTCCCCCGCGAGATCGACACCCGATGCCTCCGCACAGGGCATCCACCCGACGGTCCATGGCCTCCGTGGCCAAATCGCAGGCTCCGGCCTCCCCTCCCGTTTCTCAGCCAGCTCCTCCTCCCCCTCCGACGACAGCGGTCGGCGTGGAGCAGTTTGACTTGCTGGCGCAGCAGGTCAAAGGCCTCGTCGAGGTCGTACAGGCAATGCAGCAGCAGCCACCGCAGGCGTCGGCGCATCTGGAAGAGGCATCTCCGGAATGCCAGAACCCGGCGGTGGGGCGGGCCACCTGGGCCAGCCGCCCCGTCCTTCCCGGGAAGGCGAATCCAATGGTGGAGAGCCCTCAATCGGACCACGACTCCACCCCTGGGAGATCCCTGCCCCCGTTCTGCCAAAGGACCCTCGAGACTCGAAGTCGAGAGGATTTCCTGGACCGGAGGCTCCAGGAGATGAACCGGCGGATCGAAGAACTCCGCCATGCGCCTCCCGCTTACGGTGAGGATATCTGCACTGACCCTCCCTTCTCCCAAATGATTATGCAGGAACCGATCCCGCCGAATTTCAAGCTCCCCCAGTTTGAAAGCTACGACGGAACGTCGGACCCGGTGGACCACCTGGAGGCCTTCCGAACGATGATGCTGCTTCATGGTGCCCCCGACGCCATCTTGTGCCGGGCTTTCCCGTCTACTTTGAAGGGAGCAGCAAGAAACTGGTACTCGGCACTGAAGCTGGGTACCATCTTCTCCTTCGACCAAATGAGCCACCAATTCGTGGCCCATTTTGTCAGCAGCCGACGTCCCCGGAAAGGTTCGGAGTCCCTCATCAACATCAAGCAGAGGGAAGGGGAGTCCATACGGGCCTACATCAATCGCTTCAACATCGCGGCGTTGGAGGTCCGAAACTTGGACCAGTCGGTTGCCATGGCCGCCCTGAAAAGTGGCCTTCAGAAGAATGATCTCTTGTACTCCCTGGAGAAGAAGTACCCCAGGGATTTTGCTGATCTGCTGGCTCGGGCTGAAGGATACGCCCGAGCGGAAGAGGCCTTCAAAATGAAGGATGAAGAGACTGCGAGGGAGCGTCAGGCGAGAGATTCTGGCAAGCCCGCAGTTGAGAAGAGGCCAAGGGAAGTCCGGCCTCGCTCCCGATCTCCTCCTGGGCACAAGCGCGCCCATACTCCACCCCGGGCACACAGGCAGAGAAGCCCGGACAACAGGTTTCGGCGGGGTTCCCCGCCAGGGAAGTTTCGCAGCTACGCCCCCCTCAACGCTTCGAAGGCCCAGGTACTGATGGAGGTCAGGGAGCTGATCCCTAGGCCGGAGAGGATGCGCACGCACCCCGGGAAGCACAACCCCAACAAGTTCTGCCTCTACCACCGCGACCACGGCCACGACACCGAAGAGTGCATCCAGCTCCAGGACGAGATCGAGGAGCTCATCCGGCGAGGTCGGCTCGACAGATTCATCCGCCGCAGGCCTGAGGGTAGAGGAGACCGGCCAAGAGCCCTCCCACCGCCCGAACCACAGAAGAGGGAGGAGCAGCCCGGGGACCGGCCTCCTATCGGGACCATCGACTCCATCACCGGAGGGCCTCTGGGAGGAGCGGGAGAACTGTAAATGTATTGCTTACTATTTCATTTTGAATCTACTTTTCTTTCTAGCTAACGCATTCCTCCTGCTTAACGCGGATGTATTACGACTGGATATGACCTCTCCAAAAACAACGGCCATGTCAGGAACAGGAGGAGAACCTCGTCCTGACATGAGCAAAGTCAAAGGCCCGGTTCTTTTAGACCGGATGGGGGGAGAGGCCTTACAACGCCCTAATGTGGCCCCACAGCCCTGTTAGAAACAGGAGAAAAACCTCACCCTAACTTGAGCAAAGTCAAAGGCCCAGTTCTTTTAGATCAGATGGGGGGAGAGGCCTTACAACGCCCTAATGTGCCCCCACAGCCCTGTTAGAAACAGGAGGAAAACCTCGCCCTAACTTGAGCAAAGTCAAAGGCCCGATTCTTTTAGACCGGATGGGGGGAGAGGCCTTGCAACGCCCTAATGTGCCCCCACAGCCATGTCAGGAACAGGAGGAGAACCTCGTCCTGACATGAGCAAAGTTGAAGGCCCGGTTCTTTCAGACCGGAGGGGGGAGAGGCCTTACAGCGCCCTAACGCGCCCCCACAAGCCAGGCTGATAACGAGAACCTCGCGCCGGCTCAAGCAAAATGGAAGACCCGGACTCCTACGGGAGCCGGGTTTCGCCGCCAAGGTAAAGCTTCACCCGGACTCCTACGGGAGCCGGGTTCCGCCGCCAAGGTAAAGCTTCACCCGGACTCCTACGGGAGCCGGGTTCCGCCGCCAAGGTAAAACTTCACCCAGACTCCTACGGGAGCCGGGCTCCGCCACCAAGGTAAACTCCAGCGGGACTCCTACGGGAGCCGGGTTCCGCCGCCAAGGTAAAGCTTCACCCGGACTCCTACGGGAGCCGGGTTCCGCCGCCAAGGTAAAACTTCACCCGGACTCCTACGGGAGCCGGGCTCCGCCGCCAAGGTAAACTCCAGCGGGACTCCTACGGGAGCCGGGTTCCGCCGCCAAGGTAAAGCTTCACCCGGACTCCTACGGGAGCCGGGTTCCGCCGCCAAGGTAAAGCTTCACCCGGACTCCTACGGGAGCCGGGTTCCACCGCCAAGGTAAACTTCACCCGGACTCCTACAAGAGCCGGGCTCCGCCGCCAAGGTAAACTTCAGCGGGACTCCTACGGGAGCCGGGTTCCGCCGCCAGGAAAGCTTCGCCCGGGCTCCTACGGGAGCCGGGCTCCGCCGCCAAGAAAGCCGGGCTCCATCCGCTACTTCACCAGCAAGGGTTAAAAATGGTGGCGAGGCTCGGCCACGTGACGAGATCGGATGGAAAGGAAGAGCCCTTTCCCACGACGACCTCTAAGCCAAACAGGCCAAACAACGAGAAAGGGTCAACGAACGACAATATTGGTGCTACGCGCGGACAAGGTAACGCAAAATGCTTTTTCTCATTTTCGATATATGTACTACAGGACCAGGACGGCCAAAGAAAGAGGGACAAAACGACAAGAAAAAAAAAAAAGGGAGGTAGCTACAAAAAGGGAGTGTCTACAAAAGAACTCTAAGGAGGTCCTGCTCCCTCTAACCTAGGGTGATCACCACCATCCCCCAACCAGGACTGCCTCAAGCTATCCACGGTTTCCTCTAGTTCTTCCTTCTTTTGCAGCATATCCTGGAACGCCTGACGAAGTCGCCGGCTCTCAGCCTTCGCTTCCCGATGCCACTTCCGCAAAACTTCGGACTCCGCCTCTGCGTCCGCGACGGCCTTCCGCTTAAGCTCCAGCTGGATTTTTACTTGTTGAAGCTCAGCTGTCTTCTCCCCAAGCGAGGCAGAAATCCCTTCGACAGTGCCTCTCAGGGCTTGGAGCTCTTCGTTATCTTGGGCGTTAGCAAGCTGCGCCCTAGTAACCAACTGCCTCTGGAGACGAACCACCTCGTCCGCCGATCGATGGAATCTCCCCTTGTACTCCTCTACCTGTCGGCGCCAGCTGGCCCGCTGCACATCATGGCTCATCTCGGCATCTTGAAGCCGCTTCTGGAGGTCGGAAACTTTTTGTGACCATATCTGCTCATCCCGCGCTGTGAGCCGGGGTGAGTTTCCTTCCAGCTGGCCGATCCTCCTCTTGGCAGCCGACAGCTCCACTTTAAGGGCGCTGATCCTGGCTTCTTGAGCCCAAGTTCGGTCGCTAAAGCTCTTCGTGCATTCTTCGAGCTCCTTCACAAAGTTCGCCTTCCTCCGGCTGTAGTCCATGATTGCCTTCACTTGGAGACTCCTGAAGTGGGCGACCTCAGCGGCGGCCTCGGAATAGCATTTTTTCGCCTGGCGGAGCTCGCCCTCCGACTTTTTCAACTTCTTCGTCAGGTGGAGGACCTCCTTTTTTAGCCGTTGGATAGTTGACTTCAGCGGGACCCCCAGGGGCAAGGGAAGTGCTTCAGCAGGACACTGCCATCGGAAGAAGCAAACGTCAGAGACCAACTCATTACAAGAAGAAAGGCAGGAAAGAAGGAGCAGGGGGAAGGAAAGACCATCCACAATAAGAAATTCAACTTTATTGATTAATTTTGAAGACAAGCGAAAAGAAAATATGGCAACAAAAGAAAGATACAAGATCGGAGGTCTCAGACCTCGGAGGCTGGGGGTGGAGAGCCCGGCGCGGGGGGTGCAACTGCGGCAGCGGCGGACGAAGGGGCAGCCTCGTCGTCAGACTCCTCTAGAAAGCCGAGATCAAGGTCGGGATATCTGCTGGCCACCCTCTCTCGACAGAGCTCGAACCCCTTAGTGAACGCCTCCAGGCCAAACTGGACGTTCAGCTCCCTCATCTCCGCGGAGGTCTTGAACTCCTCCACCGTAAGGGTCCTGGCCTCCGAAACCAGAACCGGAGTTTGCTCGGCCAGGTGGGCGACCTCGGCCTCCGCCTTCCTTGCCGACTCCTCCAGGCTTCGCCTCTCCTCCTCCCGGACTCGTCTTTCCTCTTCCCGGTCTTGTCTCTCTCTCTCCAGGGCCTCCCGGAGGGCGGCCACCTCGGCCGTCTTCGCTTGAAGACGAGCAACCTCGTCTTGGCAACGCTCCTCCGCCCGAAGAAGGTCCCTTCTCATGCGGCCCGACGCCTCGACATAGGCGAAGAGCTGGTGGCCGATCTGCAAGGACAGATGGAGAATTACATCAAAGACCGAGCAACTGAGCAAGTAAAAATCCGCTTACCTCAAGAAAGGACCCCAAGGTGTCTCAGGCCCGCTGCTCGGGATCGGCACGGTCGATCCTCTCCACGACATCGGACAGAATGCAACCGTCGAGCAACCGACGGATCAGGGCCTTGTCGTTGAAGGGGTTCTTCGATCCCCCTTCAGAGCAGACGGACTCGTCTGCAGCGGCTCGGTGGCTGCTCGGCCTGCGGGCCACCGATTTTCTCCTCCTCCCCGCGGCGGGCGCCTCCACGGGGCGGACCTCCGAAATGGGGACCCCGGTCGGCGGGCTCCTTGAGGGAGCCCGGGGGGCCACTGGCTCGGCATCCGAAGGAATGTCGATTGCCGGGGTCGCCTGGACGGGCGCAGCCAAGCTCGTCTCCTCCCCCCTGGCCCTCTTCGCCGGGCCAGAAGTCGTCGCGCCCTTCCTTTTCTGGGCCCTCATGGCCTTGGCGAGCATCCGTGTGGCTTCGGCGTCCATTGCTAAAAAAAAAAAAAAAAATAGGAAAAGAAAAGAAGAAGGCAAAAGCAGCACCAATCAATCCGAAAAAAAAAAAAAAAAAAAAAAAAAAAAAGAAGAAGAAGAAAGAAAAAAGAAAAAAGAGAAAGAGAAAAAAAAGGAAAAAGGAGAGAGAAAGGAAGAGAAAGAAGAAGAAGACAAGAAAAGGAAAGATGTATACTTGCTGGATCCTGAGGGCTCAGGCCGATGTTGAAGAGAAGCGGCTCCCTCAGTAGGTTTGGAAGGGAAGGAGCGGGGTAACTCAGGAGCTTCTGGGCGGCCTGAAGGTCGTCCTCTCCCAGGCCGGGAGCCCGGCGGACGGAATCCCTCAGAGACCCCCAAGGGGGCAGGCCCAATTCCAGGGTCGGACAGTAAATAAAGAGAAATTTCCCCTTCCAGTTGTGAATCGAAGAAGGGGCGCCCTTCAGCAACCCCTTCTTACCGAACTAGGGGGAGAAGTACCACCAATCCTTCGCTGAAGGATGGCGTTTGAAAGTGTAGAAATGTCTGAACAGGGAGAGGGAAGGCTGGACCTCGGCTATGTGACAGAGGGAGAGAAACCCTATCAAAAACCTAAAGGAATTCGGGGCGACAGAAGCGAGAGAAATGTCTAAGAAACGAAAGAAGGCGGCAACAAAAGCAGCAAGCGGAAGCCGGAGTCTGGCACGGAATGCCTTCTGGTACAAACAAAAGCGACCAGGAGGGAGAGCGCTGGCCCGGTCAGAGGGGCCGGGGAGCTCCAGGTCGTACTCTGAAGGGACCCCGTACCGAGCCCTTATCAGGAGAAGTTCGTCCGGAGTCGACGAACAAGGAATGGCGCCCGGTGCGAAGACCGGGCGAGACCCTGCCCCAAACACGGGTTCGTCCGCAGAAACAAGGACCTGGGGGTTTGAAGCAGAAGAACTCCCAGAACTTACGGGAGCAGAAGAATCGGAAGACATTTTTCTTTGGGGGAGAACCTAAAGGGCCCTAGAAAAGCAAGCCGAGAAAGGAGGGAGACGCCGGAGGTCAACTCAGGAGAAGACACAAAAAAGGTGGAAGGAGGAGAAGACCCTAGGCGGTAAGAAGGAGAAGGTGGGCACTAACCTATCTTGCTCTGGGGGCCTGGGGAGCGAGAAACGGAGGGCGCCTACGGCTCGAGAGGGCGTTCGCTAGAGCGGACTCTCGGAAAGATGACAGACGCCAGCAAGAAATCAGAAGCGGAGTGGGGCGCCTGAAGGGGGGAGGACGAGTTTAAATAGACCCTGGGATCCGGCGCCATAATGATCTCAAATCCCCCCAGGCCAGTCCGCATCCAACACGTGTCCCACTCCCCGTGGCAGATGGCTGAAGGTGGCTGGCGGTTGGCAGGGTCATAATTGCATCGTACCTAGGCCAGCGTACCCGCAGGATCTTCGAAGCGTCCCCTCGTACTGCCCCAATTCGAAAAGACTCCGGCACGCGCTCATTTAATGCCAAAACATCCGGGAGCGGCAGGGCGCGGGATTCGAAGGGACGGTTCCGGCTGTACTTTTGTGTACTTTCTTCATTTGAAATTCAAAACTCGGATGTAGGGGGACTGGTGTTGGGTATAAAATACCCACAGCCGGAACCCACGACGGAACCGCCATCAGCAAGTGCAGCTCCGCCCGGACTCCTACGGGAGCCGGACTTCGCCGCCAACATCAGAACAGCTCCGCCCGGACTCCTACGGGAGCCGGGCTCCGCTCACGACGGCTCCGACCGTTACCGAGCTTCAATCGACAGATCCACGCCCCCTGACAGGCCCTCAAAACGGCCGCGACCCTGCTCCACCTCCTGTGACGGACTCCACGCAGTATCATCATTCCCTGACAAGCCGCAGCAGCCATAGCCGCGCTGCTCCACTTCCTGTGGCGGACTCCGCACAGCTCCACTATCCCCCTGGCAGGCCACAGTGACGGCCACGAACCTGCTCCACCTCCTGCGACGGATACCATGCGATTCTCCTGACGACGGACGCTGCTCCACCCCTCATAACAGATTTCACGTGGCAAGTCGAGATGATGCCCGCGTGTCTGCTCCATTATCTTTCGCAATCAATTCCCCTGACCGTGGGCGGCCCACTACCAGGCGGTTACACACGTCGCCATCAGTCCGTTGCCTCCCCCGCCTATAAAAGGGGGGACTCAGATACGTCATTTTTTAAGCTCTTTTGCCTTATCTCAAAACTCTGCTAAATTCTCCGTTCGAGCACTCCATTCTTGTTGAGGCAGAGAACTGACTTGAGCGTCGGAGGGTCTTGCCGGAGCAACCCCACCTCCGGTTTAGACTTCCCTTGCAGGTCCCGACGGCGACCGCGGCTTCCTCAACTCCAGCTTCTCCGGCGCAGGCGGATTTTTGCACCAACAGTGAGCATCATGAATTAGAGACCAAGTTTTGGGTGCACCATGATTAGAGAATCATTGGACAAGAGTTGTCCACTCATCGGTTGACCCATCACCAATAACTGTTAGGTGAGGTGATGAGCCAGTTGATGAGAACACATCACCCACTAGAAATCACTGGTCATGGAGATTTTCACATCTCTACCAAGGGAGTGTAGGGATCTGAGAAAATAGTGAGAGCCTAATTTATTTAAAAATAAAAATCCTAAACAAATTGGTTATGTCTGATTATAAAATCTAACTAGAAACTTTTGACTCTTTACAGGAAACATGTCTACCTCCAACCCTCTGACCAAAATACTAGACACCCACAGATTGACTGGATCCAATTTTAAAGACTGGTTGAGGAACTACAGAATTATTTTGGGTTTCGAAAAATTGACTCATGTCTTGGACCAAGACCCACCTGCCATTCTAGCACGTCCGACTGCTGAACAGAGAGCATCTCTGGAAAAGTGGATGGATGATGATAACAAAGCAAGGTACTACATATTGGGTGCAATGTCTGATGACTTGCAGCGCCAGCGTGAGAATATTTTGACTATCCATCAAATGTTGGCTCACTTGCAAGAGTTGTTTGGTGAACAGAGTCGCACGACCAAGTATCAAGTCTGTCAAAGACTTTTTAAGGCCAAGATACGTGATGTGCAGTCAGTCCAAGATCATTGTTTGACAATGATCAAGGGCCTTGAGGAGCTTGAAAAACTCGATATCATCTTAGATAAGGATTTTCAAATTGATGTGATCCTTCAGTCCTTGTCCGATGCATATGGTCAGTTCATCATGAACTTTCATATGCATAAGATGTAGTGTACCTTGACCGAGTTAATGAACATGCTGGTTACGGCTGAGCTTTTCATGAAGGGTTCAAAAGGCTCAGTTCTTACTGTGGAGTGAACTTCTTCCAAGAAAAAATCTTTTGGAAAGAAAAAGAAGTCTGCGAAGAAGCAGAAGGTGGATGGCAAGAAGAAGAAGACAGAACCGAAGAAGAAGGCTGCTGATAAGGGAAAATATTTTCACTGCCAATCAGACGGCCATTGGAAGCGAAACTATCCTCAGTACCTGGCCACCCTAAAGAACAAGAAGGATGGTCCTTCTGGAGGTATGCTCATTTTAGAATCTAACCTTACAATTTCTTCTGCATCCAGTTGGGTGCTTGACTCTGGTTCTAGTACTCATTTGTGCACTTCTATGTAGGATCTTGAGGAGAGCAGGAGGCTGAGGGATGGGAAGATGACCCTACACGTCGAAAATGGAGCAAGAGTTGCTGCTGTGGCCGTGAAAACCTGCTCTCTGTGATTACCGTTAGGATTAGATTTAGTTTTAAGAGACTGTTATTATGTGCCTGCAATAAGCAAGAATTTGATTTCTGTTTCATGTTTAGCACAAGAAGGCTATGTGATTAGCTTTCATAAGGATCATTATAAATTTTTTTATGAAAATAATAAAGTTGCAAATGGTTTTGTCATTAACGATCTCTATCAGTTACATGTTGATGTATCTGTATTTAATATCGAGCAAAATATGAATGTCATAGGAATTAAAAGGCCTAGAGATAGTCTAAATAATAGGTATCTGTGGCACCTAAGGCTAGGTCATATAGCGGAAAACAGAGTTAACAAATTGGAGAAATTCGGGCTATTGAGTCCGTTGACTTCTGAGTCATATCCAGTTTATGAATCATGCCTTCAAGGCAAAATGACCGAGCTTCCTTTTGTGGGACATGGGGAAAGGGCCATAGACCTACTTGCCCTAGTACATACGGATGTGTGTGGCCCATTTGATGTGCCGGCTAAAGGCAACTACGTCTACTTCATTACCTTTACCGATGATATGTCTAGGTACGGATATGTGTTTCTAATGAAACACAAGTCTGAAGCTTTTGAAAGATTCAAAGAATTCAGACATGAGGTAGAAAAACAAACAGGAAAGCCCATTAAGATTCTTCGATTAGATCGAGGAGGTGAATACCTTAGTCGAAAGTTTCTAGACTATCTTAAGGACAATGGTATAGTCTCTCAATAGACTCCACCTGAAACGCATCAACTCAATGGTGTTTCAGAACAGAGAAACTGGATCCTATTAAATATGGTCTGTTTCATGATGAGCTTCATGGACCTCCCTGAATTTCTTTGGGAACATTGTCTCATGACAGTAATTTATGTATTGAATAGGGTTCCCTCTAAAATCGTTCCTACCACACCATATGAGCTATGGCATGGTAAGAAGCCAAGTCGAATCATCTTCGAATTTGAGGTTGTCCGGCTTATGTCAAGAGACAGTAGATGGACAAGTTAGAGTTAAGATCTTTTAGAGCTCGATTCATAGGATATCCTAAAGAGTCATTAGGATACTATTTTTATATTCTGAAAGATCATAATTTGATTGTGAGTCGAAATGCTATTTTTTTTGAAAAATATTTTATTCAAGATGGTGGCATCGGAAGAATAATTAAGCTCAAGGAGAATGTCTCCCAAGAGCAACGAGCTAAAGAACCTGAGGAACCCAATCAATTAGAACCAGTCCTAACACAACTTCTTCCACCTCGTAGATCGACTAAGGTTTTCCATCCTTCTGAAAGGTACTTAAGTACTATGCAAGAGGATGTAGAAAAAATATTTCTCACAGAAAATGGGGTTCATGGTGATGATCCCAAGACCTATGATGAGGCGATATCAGATATCGACTCTGAGAAATGGTTAGAGGCAATGAGATCAGAAATTGACTCGATGCACTCAAACCAAGTCTGGACCTTGATAGATCCACTTGAAGGTATTGTACCTATTGGGTGTAAATGGATCTTCAAGAGAAAGATAGGTGCAGATGGGAATGTGGAGACATTCAAGGCTAGGCTCGTAGCGAAAGGTTATAGTCAGCGCGAAGGCATTGACTATCAGGATACCTTCTCGCCCGTAGCCATGCTAAAATTCATCCGCACATTGCTTGCTATTGCAGCCTATTTCGATTATGAAATATGGCAGATGGATGTGAAAATGGCGTTCTTAAATGGACATCTTGAGGAAGATATCTATATGAAACAGCCACTTGGTTTCACATCCAGTGATGATGATCACAAGGTCTGCAAGTTACAAAGGTCCATTTATGGACTTAAGCATGCATCTCGGAGTTGGAATACTCATTTCAATGATGTGATCAAAATATTTGGTTTCATCAAGAATGAGGAGGAACCATGTGTGTTCAAAAAGGTCAGTGGGAGCGTGGTTGTCTTCCTCATATTGTACGTAGATGACATCCTCCTGATTGGGAATGACATTCCCATGTTGACCTCAATCAAAGTATGGTTGTCTAAGGAGTTCTCTATAAAAGATCTAGGAGAGGCATCCTTTATACTGGGTATTAAGGTCTATAGAGATAGACCAAATAGGATGTTTGGACTTTCATAGAAGATGTACATAGAGGAGGTGCTAAAATGGTTTAGCATGAAAAACTCCAAAAGAGATTTAGTACCTTTTAGACATGGCATTCATCTCTCCAAGAAGATGTGCCCTAGCACACCTGAAGAGATTGAACGCATGAGTAAGATCCCTTATACATCGACAATAGGGAGTCTCATGTATGCCATGCTACATACACGACCTGATATAGCCCATGCTGTGATTGTCACAAGCAGATATCAGTCGAATTCAGGCGAAGAGCACTGGACTTCTGTGAAATGTATCCTTAAGTACTTGAGAAGGACTAAGGATATGTTTCTAGTCTTTGGGAATGGAGAACTCCAAATTCAGGAATATGCAAACTCAGACTTTATATCTGATATAGATGATCGATGGTCGACATCTGGGAGTCTGTGCATTTGCAATGGTGGTGCAGTCAGCTGGAAGAGTTTCAAGCAGACTGTGATTGCTGATTCCGCCATGGAGGTAGAGTACATTGCTGCATCGAAAGTTACGATGGAGGTATTCTGGTATAAGAAGTTTGCCGTAGAGCTTAAAGTGATGTCATCGGATGCCATACCTCTGTACTACGACAATAATGGTGCCATAGCCCTAGCTAAGGAGCCAAAGTCTCACTAGAAGTCTAAGCACATCGAGTGGCGATTCCATTTGATCCGTGATTATCTCGAAAAGGGTTATGTCGAGGTCAAGAGAGTCAACTCCACAGACAATGTGGCAGACCCACTGACTAAGCCATTGGGCCAGCAAAAGAACGAAGCCCACCTTGAGAAGATGGGACTTAGATATGTAGCCAATTGGCATTAGGTCAAGTAGGAGTTTGTTAGATGTATGTCCTGGATGCCAGATTGGCTGACACATTCCTGTACAAATCTATGGGCAAATTTAAAATTTTGACTATAAATCAATAAATGGATTTTTCTTCTATCGCATTGTGTACATTGTGTATGTGATACATCCTTTGATTTAGTAGGAATGTCAATTCATATTTTCAAGAGTTGAAAATTTAAGGCATGAATTTAGATAACTAACTCATAAACAGCTCCTGACCATAGGATCATCATGAGGATACTGATCGATTCAAAAAGTTGGTGTACGATCGCTTTCTTAGGATAGATGTGTCTTGAGTCTACGGTGTAGAGACACCAGAGTGAGAGTATAGGTATTCATTGAGAATGAGAGTACTGAGCGTGACCATATCGAGCAGTCATAAGGAAGTCTACCTTCTCGTCGATAACTAGCTCGATGCTGCAGTTGTGTGTCTAGTTCTTTAACCTGAGGTACATCGATAGTTTACCTTGAGTGTGTTATAGTTTGACTACATCATAACCCAGTCTCCTAGCCATTCAGAACCCTGAGGTGTATATTGGCTGTAGCATATTCATTGTAAGAACTAGGTCGCACCAAGATGGGATCTATCAACCTCGGTAGAAGAGAGGAGTAGTCCTATGGTGATCGAAAGATCGAGTCCTTAAGCCAATGGTCATGGTAGAGTGAAATAATGAAAAAAGAGTTTTCCATTGGAGTTTCACATCAGACTCGGATCGATCGATTGATTCATATGACTGATGTTGGGTTTGACAAGTTCACCTTAACCCTAATTCAGTCGAGACTCATGATAGAGGAACTCAATCACATAGGTAGCTGCACCGAGAGGTTCATCTTCAGTTCTGATGGGTTGCCATCATATACTGCTAGATGTCACTGGTGGATTTTGAGAGCAATTAGAATGATCTTGATGATTGATCATTCTAATTGTCTGAATAAGAAGAGTTCTGGTCCATCGAAAGGAGTTTCGATGATGTCGATGATGAGATCGCGACATGTCTCATTATCATACAGAATTAAACCTAACTGGATCACACAAATAAGGGTTAGGGTCTGGATGTCATCAATTAGGCTAACCCAATTGATTGGATAAGATCCAATTAGGTTCAAGGAAATCGTGCTAGCACACGATTGAGCCTAACTTTTTCCTCGTGTAATCTTTTCTGTCTCTACTGAGCCAAATGTGATTTGACTCATCCAGAGAACCTTGAAAAGATTTTTCTCAGTCTAAATGAAGCTTGTCCAGCTTAGAAAAGGCTTGTCTTAATTCATGAGATGAATTTAAGACAAACACCTAATTTCTGTCACCTGCCAATTTTATTTTAGGACATTTGTCAAAAGTTGACATATGGGTCTTAAATTGAAGGCCACTTGGCAAGAGCTTGTTGGAGGATTTTTGTGGAGCCAAACCACATCAAATTGGGTGCCATAATCAGATTATGGCACGAGCCCAATTGGATTAAGTGGGCGCCCCAAGTGGATAAGGTTGGAGAGTCTTGATAAGATTGGACTCTTTGGCACCAACCTCTCTTTGTCTTTATCCAGTGTTGGTGCCAACTTTAAGATAGAGGCTTGGGTTTTTATCTGATGTGATCAGATGACATCAAGTAACCAATCAAAATTTTTTCAAAATTTATTGGAATTTTATGATTGGTTGAATGATGTGGCACTGCACAGCATACAGGGTCTATATAAATCCTTCTGCGCCTAGGGTTAAAAAAAAAAGTTGTTTTATGCACCAAACCCAATAGCTACCGCCCCCTCCCTTCTTCTCCATGTCCTCCCTGCTCTCCTGTCTCCCCTCTTCATGTCCAAAGAGTTGGACGTTCATCTGGTGCAGAAAAAGGCATGGTGACGCCTGGAACAGGAAGGCTGCAGGACATCTTCGAAAGGCTGCTACTCCAACTTCAGAAGGAGTTCTGAAGCACTTCCAAATCAGATAGAGATCTAATTTTTAGAGCATAGATTCATGAGGAGAAGACATTCTAGGTCCTGCCTAAGTGGATATCGATAGAGGCCAGATTCTTGCATGGCTACATCAGAACCTCGGGCTGTGTTGAGATCATCTACAGGGTAATCAGATTACCCTTGAGGTATGTCTATACTTCTCATACTTTTAGATTTAATTTTAGATTTTAAATATCAGATAATAAAATTAGATCTAATAGATATTAGATCTGAAATAGTATAGGATAAAATTTTTAAATTATTCCGTCCCAGATTTGATGAAATCTGGAAGATCCTACAAAGGAAAAATATGATTTTTCCTTCAACTAGTATCAGAGCCAGATTTTTAGCTCTATTTCAGATCTAATTTAGATCTAATTTTTGAATTTTATTATTTAATATTTAAAAAATTTTAGATATCACATCAGATAAGATAAGATCTGAAATCAAAATATTTAAAATTAAATCTAAAATGATCTAACATGCATGAGATGCATGACTAGACTAGGATTAGTTGAATCCATGAATAGTCTTAAGTTTTATATTTTAATAAGATCAAAATATGAATTAAATCTAATTTATTCTTTATTCTTTTGATGTTATAAGTATTATAATTAGATCAAAAAATAGAAAATAAAATTTTAATTTTTTCATAAAATTGATCTGTTGCATGCCTAGACTAGTTGTAGAATTATTCCAGTAACTTGTCTAGAATAAATTTAATTTTGAATAGTTTAATTTAAATTTTATTTTTTAGATATTATATGTGATGTATCATATCTAAAAGCATGTTAATTAGATCAATTTTTGATACATGAGATGTATGCAAAGCATATATTAGTTAGATCTTAAATTGTATATGAGATATGTAAATTTAGATCTAACTAGTTTTATAGTTAAATTTATATTTCTGATTAAGGTGTTACTCATGGCCGTCCGATCGTAAGAACAAAGTAGGATTTTAAGACCCTCTCTTCTCATTCAATGGGGTGTTCTTATGATGTGTAGGGGTACCGTGCGTTCATCCTTAATCAGAAATTAAAACTTACTTTTCTGCAAAACCCTAGATCCTGAAACTCTAGGATTTATTTTACATGTTTTGTTTATGAACCCAAACTTAATTAATGAATTAATTTTATGAAATCAATTTGGTTTAAAATTGAGAATTTTAGATCTAAGATATTTTTATAAAATTGGGTTCGGACTTGGGTAGCTCAATTAGGTCCAACCGTTGATCAAACCGAATCAAAAGTTGGTTAGGTGGGATCATGAAAGCTAATAATTGACCAGCCGAATAGGATTAAGTCTAGGTCAAGGTCGAATCATATTTAGATGTGACTCGATCAAGTTAAGACCCAATTTGGCTCAGAGGTTAGAGTCTGGATTGTATGCTAACCCAATTAGTTCTGGTTCGATAATTTGGTGTCTAAGATAAGTTGGGCAGATGCGACCGACTGGTTTTTAATTTGGAGCTACTCGACTCGAATGCATTTTTGTCGAGTTAATGGCATATCCCTTCCATCGATCTCACTTACCTGGCCATATGTGTCGACCCAGTTCTGATTTGAGGTGGCTAACAATTCGAGCTGACCCATGTCACTAGATTAGTCATAATTGTTATGACTATGTTAAGTCAAGTTTAATGAGACCTAAATCAAATCTTTCTAAGAAAATATTAAGTCTAGGTCTTCCACCATTGTGGATGTGCAGGCCCTTTCCGGAGTTGATTGTTCTCGACTGGTTACAGTGGCTCAGTTGCACCGAGAAGATGCAACAATATTCATTAGGCATTGGATGCTATGAATTAGAGGATGGGTTGGGCTCAATATTTCGGATACGGTGAGGGACCCAATCAGGAATCTAGTTCGTGCAAATGATGGGTCTGACTTAACTAAGGATTAGAGCAATATTCCGGACACGGTGAGCTTCATGAATTAGAGACCGAGTTTTGGAAGCACCATGATTAGAGAATCATTAGACAAGAGTTGTCCACTCATCGGTTGACCCATCACCAATAACTGTTAGGTGAGGTGATGAGTCAGTTGGTGAGACCACACCACCCATTAGAAATCACTGATCATGGAGACTTTTACATTTCTACCAAGGGAGTGTAGGGATCTGAGAAAATAGTGGAAGCCTAATTTGTTTAAAAATAAAATCTCTAAACAAATTGGTTAAGTCTGATTACAAAATCTAACTAAAAACTTTTGACTCTCTACAGGAAACATGTCTACCTCCAACCCCCTGACCCAAATACTAGACACCCATAGATTGACTGGATCCAATTTCAAGGACTGGTTGAAAAACTATAGAATTATTCTGGGTTTCAAAAAATTGACTCACGTCTTGGACCAGGACCCACCTGCCATGCCAACATGTCGAACTGCTGAACAGAGAGCATCTCTGAAAAAGTGGACGGATGATGATAACAAAGCAAAGTACTACATGTTGGGTGCAATGTCTGATGACTTGCAGTGCCAGCATGAGAATATTTTGACTACCCACCAAATGTTGGCTCACCTGCAAGAGTTATTTGGTGAACAGAGTCGGACGACCAAGTATCAAGTCTGTCAAAGACTTTTTAAGGCCAAGATGCGTGATGGGCAGTTAGTCCAAGATCATTGTTTGATAATGATCAAGGACCTTGAGGAGCTTGAAAAACTCGATATCATCTTAGACAAGAATTTTTAGATTGATGTGATCCTTCAGTCCTTGTCTGATGTATATAGTCAGTTCATCATGAACTTTCATATGCATAAGATGCAGTGTACCTCGGTCGAGTTAATGAACATGCTGGTTACGACTGAGCTTTCTATGAAAGATTCAAAAGGCTCAGTTTTTACTGTGGAGCGGACTTCTTCCAAGAGAAAGTCTTTTAAAAAGAAAAAAAAGTCTGCAAAAAAGCAGAAGGTGGATGGCAAGAAGAAGACAGAATCGAAGAAGAAGGCTGCTGATAAGAGAAAATATTTTCACTACCAATCAGATGGCCATTGGAAGCAAAACTGTCCTCAGTACCTGGCCACCCTAAAGAACAAGAAGGATGGTCCTTCTGGAGGTATGCTCATTTTAGAATCTAACCTTACGGTTGCTTCTGCATCCAGTTGGGTACTTGACTCTGGTTCTAGTGCTCATTTGTGCACTTCTATGCAGGGTCTTGAGGAGAGCAGGAGGCTGAGGGATGGAGAGATGATCCTATGCGTCGAGAACGGAGCAAGAGTTGCTGCTGTGGCCATGGGAACCTACCCTCTGCGATTACCGTTAGGATTAGATTTAGTTTTAAGAGACTATTATTATGTGCCTGCAGCAAGCAGGAATTTGATTTCTGTTTCATGTTTAGCACAAGAAGGCTATATGATTAGCTTTCATAAAGATCATTGTAAATTTTTTTATGAAAATAATAAAGTTGCAAATGATTTTATCATTAACGGTCTCTATCAGTTACATGTTGATATATCTGTATTTAATATCGAGCAAAATGTGAATGCCATAGGAATTAAAAGGCCTAGAGATAGTTTAAATAATAGGTATCTGTGGCACCTAAGGCTAGGTCATATAGCGGAAGACAGGGTTAACAAATTGGAGAAATCCGAGCTATTGAGTCCGTTGACTTCTGAGTCATATCCAGTTTGTGAATCATGCCTTCAAGGCAAAATGACCAAGCTTCCTTTTGTGGGACATGGAGAAAGGGCCACAGACCTACTTGCCTTAGTACATATGGATGTGTGCGGCCCATTTGATGTGCCGGCTAGAGGCAACTACGTCTACTTTATTATCTTTACTGATGATATGTCTAGGTACGGATATGTGTTTCTAATGAAACACAAGTCTGAAGCTTTTGAAAGGTTCAAAGAATTCAAGCATCATGAGGTAGAAAAACAAACAGAAAAGTCCATTAAGGTTCTTCGATCAGATCGAGGAGGTGAATACCTTAGTCGGGAATTCTAAGACTATCTTAAGGACAGTGGTATAGTCTCTCAATGGACTCCATCTGGAACGCTCCAACTCAACGGGGTTTCAAAACGGAGAAATCGGACCCTATTAGATATGGTCCATTCCATGATGAGCTTCATGGACCTTCCTGAATTTCTTTGGAGATATTGTCTCATGGCAGCAATTTATGTATTGAATAGGATTTCCTCTAAAATCATTCCTACTACACCGTATGAGATATGGCATGGTAAGAAGCGAAGTCTGAATTATCTCAGAATTTGGGATTGTCCGGCTCATGTCAAGAGACAGCAGACGGACAAGTTAGAGTTCAGATCTTTTAGAGCTCGATTCATAGGATATCCTAAAGAGTCATTAGGATACTATTTTTATATTTCGAAAGACCACAATGTGATTGTGAGTCGAAATATTATTTTTCTTGAAAAACAGTTTATTCAAGATGGTGGCACCGGAAGAATAATTAAGCTCAAGAAAAATATCTCCCAAGAGCAACAAGCTAAGAAACCTAAGGAATCAAATCAATTAGAACCAGTCCCAACACAACCTCTTCCATCTCGTAAATCGACTAAGATTTTCTATCCTCTTGAAAGGTACTTAGGTAATATACAAGAGGATGTAGAGAAAATATTTCTCACGGAACATGGGGCTCATGGTGATGATCCCAAGACCTATGACGAGGCGATATCAGATATCGACTCTGAGAAATGGTTAGAGGCAATGAGATCAGAAATTGACTCGATGCACTCAAACCAAGTCTGGACCTTGGTAGATCAACCTAAAGGTATTGTACCTATTGGGAGTAAATGGATCTTCAAGAGAAAGATAGGTGCAGATAGGAATGTGGAGACATTCAAGGCTAGGCTCGTAGTGCAAGGTTATAGTCAGCATGAAGGCATTGACTATCAGGATACCTTCTCGCCCGTAGCCATGCTAAAATTCATCCGCACATTACTTGATGTTGCAGCCTATTTCGATTATGAAATATGGCAGATGGATGAGAAAATGACATTCTTAAATGGACATCTTGAGGAAGATATCTATATGGAACAGCCACTTGGTTTCACATCTGGTGATGATGATCACAAGGTCTGCAAGCTGCAAAGGTCCATTTATGGACTTATGCAAGCATCTCAGAGCTGGAATGCTCATTCCCATATTGACCTCAGTCAAAGTATGGTTGTCTAAGGAGTTCTCTATGAAAGATCTAGAAGAGGCATCCTTTATACTGGATATTAAGATCTATAGAGATAGACCAAATAGGATGCTCAGACTTTCACAAAAGATGTACATAAAGGAGGTGCTAAAAAGATTTAGCATGAAAAACTCCAAAAGAGGTTTTGTACCTTTTAGACATGGCATTCATCTCTCCAAGAAGATGTGCCCTAGCACATCTGAGGAGATTGAACGCATGAGCAAGATCCCTTATGCTTCGGCAATAGGGAGCCTCATGTATGCCATGCTATGTACATGACCTGATATAGCCCATACTGTGAGTGTCACAAGCAGATTTTAGTCAAATCCAGATGAAGAGCACTGGACTTCTGTGAAATATATCCTTAAGTACTTAAGAAGGACTAAGGATATGTTTCTAGTCTTTGAGAATGGAGAACTCCAGATTCAGGGATATACAGACTCAGACTTTATGTCTGATATAGATGATCGAAAGTCGACATCTGGGAGTTTGTTCATTTGTAATGGTGGTGCAGTCAGCTGAAAGAGTTCCAAGCAGACGATGATTGCTGATTCCACCATTGAGGCAGAGTACATTGCTACATCGAAAGCTGCGAAGGAGACATTCTGGTACAAAAAGTTTGCCACAGAGCTTGGAGTGATGTCATCGGATGCCATACCTCTTTACTACGACAATAATGGCGCCATAGCCCTAGCTAAGGAGCCAAGATCTCATCAGAAGTCCAAGCACATCGAGCGGCGATTCTATTTGATCCGTGATTACCTCAAAAAGGGTTATGACAAGGTCAAGAGAGTCGACTCTACAGACAATGTGGCAGACCTGCTGACTAAGCCATTGGGCCAGCAAAAGATCGATGCCCACCTTGAGAAGATGGGACTTAGATATGCAGCCAATTGGCATTAGGACAAGTTGGAGTTTGTTAGATGTGTGCCCTGGATGTCAGATTGGCTAACACATTCCTGTACAAATCTAAGGACAAATTTATAATTTTGACTATAAATCAATAAATGGGTTTTTCTTCTATCACATTGTGTACATTGTGTCTGTGATACATCTTTTGAGTTAGTAGGAATGTCAATTCATATTTTCAAGAGTTGAAAATTTAAGGTATGAATTTAGATAACTAACTCATAAATAGCTCCTGACCATAGGATCATCACGAAGATAGTGATCGATCCGGAAGGTTGGTGTACAATCATTTTCTTATGATAGATGTGTCTTGAGTCTACGGTGTGGAGACACCAGAGTGAGAGTACAGATATTTGTTGAGAATGAGAGTACTGAGCATGACCATATCGAGCAGTTATAAGGAAGTCTACCTTCTCATCGATGACTAGCTCGATGCTGTAGTTGTGTGTCTAGTTCGTTGACCTGAGGTGCATCGATAGTTCACCTTGAGTGTGTTATAGTTTGACTACATCATGACCCGATCTCCTAGCCATTCGAAACCCTGAGGTGTATGTTGGCTGTAGCATATTCATTGTAGGAACTAGGTCACACCAAGATGGGATCTATCAACCTCAATAGATGAGAGTAGTCCTATGGTGATCGAAAGATTGAGTCCTTAAGCCCATAGCCATGGCAGCGTGAAATAATGAAAAAGAGTTTTCCATTAGGGTTTCACATCAGACTCGGATCGATCGATTAACTCATATGACTAATGTTGGGTTTGACGAGTTCACCTTAACCCTAATTCAGTCGAGACTCATGATAGAGGAACTCAATCGTATAGGTAGCTGCACCGAGAGGTTTGTCTTCAATTCTGATGGGTTGCCACCATATACTACTAGATGTCACTGATGAATTTTGAGAGCAATTAGAATGATCTTGATGATCAATCATTTTAATTGTCTGAATCAGAAGAGTTCTGATCCATCGAAAGGAGTTTTGATGATATCGATGATGAAATCACGACATGTCTCATTACCATATAGAATTGAACCTAACTGGATCACACGAACAAGGGTTAGGATCTGGATGTCATCAATTGGGCTAGCCCAATTGATTTGGATTAGATCCAATTAGGTTCAAGAAAATCATGCTAGCACACGATTGAGCCTAACTTTCTCCTCATATAATCTTTTCTATCTCGACTGAGCCAAATGTGATTTGACTCATCCAGAGAATCTTGAGAAGGTTTCTCTCAGTCTAAATAAAGCTTGTCCAGCTCAGAAAAGTCTTTTCTTAATTCATTAGATGAATTTAAGACAACACCTGCTACTTCCTGTCACCTGTCATTTTTATTTTAGGACATCTGTCAAATATTGACATATGGGTCTTAAACTAAAGGCCACTTGGCAAGAGCTCATTGGAAGATTTTTGTGGAGTGTCTACATACCAAATCTACATTAAATTGGGCACCACAATCAGATTATGGCATGAGCTCAATTGGATTAAGTGAGCTCAATTGGATTAAATTGGACACATTTGGTTGCGAACTATTTGGTGAGTCCTGGATGGATTGTAAGTTTTGAAATTTCTCAAGTTCAACAGACCTCCCACTACCTCCTTCTTAGATAAACTCTTTCTCTAAGAAAATGGCATGCCTACCAACAAACACCTTTTATTGAGTAAGATTATAAAAGTAGTATCCTATACTCTCTTTGGGATAACATATAAATCTGTATATTTCTGATCTAGCATCCAGCTTATGTCCATTAATATTTTTCATATAAGCTGGGCAATCCCAAATCTTAAGATGCTTAAGATTGAGCCTTTTGCCTTTCCATATTTCATATGGAGTGCTAGAAATAGATTTCGAAGGCACTTTATTTAAGATATACGCTGCGGCCTCGAGAACATATCTCCAAAAGGATATTGAAATATCCGTGAAACACATCATGGACCGCACCATATCTAATAAGGTATGATTTTTTTTTTCTACAATTCTATTTAGTTGTGGAGTATAAAGAGATATCCATTGAGAGAGTATTCTATTTTATTTTAAATAATCGAGAAACTCACTGGATAAGTATTCTCCTCATCAATCCAATCAAAGAGTTTTAATACTTTTATCAGTTTATTTTTTGACCATTCTTTGATACTTTTTAAATTTGTCAAAGGCTTCAGATTTGTATTTCATCAAATACACATATCCAAATCGAGACCTATCATCAGTAAACGTGATGAAGTAAGAGTATCCACCTTTGGCTTGAGTCGACATCGGATCACATACATCGGTATATACAAGGTCCAAAATGTCACTTGTCCTTTCTCTATGTCCAGAAAATAGAGTCTTGGTTATTTTACCCATGAAGTAAGATTCACAAGTTTTTTATGATTTATAATCATAAGGATCAAAAAAATTATCTTTGTATAACTTATTAATCTTTGACTCATTTATATAGCCAAGTCGGTAATACCAGAGGTACGTGACATTTACATCCTCTCTCTTTTTTTTCTTCATATTATCAACATGAAGCACATTATCATTAAGTGAAAGAAATAAAAGATCATTATCAATAAAAGTACTTTCATAATATTCATTAAAAAAATAAATAGAACAATCATTGTTCTTTGTAATTATTTCAAAATCTTGTTTCAATAATAATGGTACAAAAATAATATTTCTAATAATATCAGGAATATAATAACAGAATTTCAGTTCCAAAACTTTATCCGAAGGTAATTTTAAAATCTTGATTCCTATGGCTTCAGTCTGAATGGACTCTCCACTAACACTGAACAACTCGAAGTCACCTTTATTCAGATTCCTTACTTCTTGTACATCCTGCAATAATTTGCAAAGGTGTGAACCACAGACGGTATGCAATACCCAAAAATCTGACATTAAAATACTTAATGATAAATTAGTTTGTATCATATACAAACCTTTAGCAATATTTGTTGATTTCACGATTGCAAGGTACTCCTTGCAATTTCTCATTCAGTGACCCTCTTTGCCACATTGATAGCAAGTACCTTTGGTGGAGACCTTCTTCACCTTCTTCTCAGAGATGCTAGCCTTAGGGTTCATCTTTTTACTTAGAACCCTTCTTTATCTTCTTCTTGTTGATCTTATCAACATGAAAGATTTGAGTCTTTTCACCCTTGAAATAGCTCTCTGCTGTTTTCAACATATTCAGCAGCTCAGGCAGGCTAATATTCAGTTTGTTCATATGATAATTAATAACAAACTAAAAAAAGAAGTCAGGGAGAGACTGCAGGATCAAATCTTGGCTCAGTTCACCGTCTATGGCAAAATCCAACTGTCCTAAATGAGTGATCAAATCAATTATCTTAAGAACATGCATTTGCATAGAGGTGCTTTCAATCATACAGGCACAGAACAACTGCTTTGATATCTTATATTGAGTAGTTCGACTTTGTTCTCCATATAACTCTTCAAGATTAAGGAGAATAGAGGGAACGTCCATGTCCTCATACTGTCTTGGAAGCTCATTGCTCATAGAAGCAAGCATGATGCATTTGATAGTCACACTGTCATCTTTCTACATATTATATGTGGTCCTTTCCTTCTCGAAAACATCTTCTCCAAGAGAATCTAGAGCAGATGTATCGAAAATGTAAGAGATTTTCTCCTGAGTGAGAATAATTCTCAAGTTTCTTAACCAGTCGACATAGTTGGGTCTAGTCAACTTGTTTGCATCTAGAATACCTCTAAGTGAAAGTGAGGATGCCATGAGTATAGTTAATCTACAATAACAAGAATACGATATAAGCAGATGACTCATAATGACATGCACAACTAGACTAGAACTTTTATTTAATTGTGTCTTCTACTATTATATCGAAGTTCATACCCCTCAAATATGAAAATTGAGAAATATACTAATATTTCTTAGTGGGGTTGAGATCTCTATTCCTCACAAACATCTTATGGATAGCACAACAAATATTTATGAGTTCAAGAGTAGGTAATTCTTTACCATTTGTACCTCTACAATTCTCAACATCTTTCTTTCTAGCCTCTAGATCACATATAGTCTTGTGGATAGCACAACAAACTATAGTGTTCTAGTTAAGTTAACTCTTTAATCTATATGGTCATACTTAAATAATGCTGTCCTTGTGGATAGCATAATAAAGTAATACTATTCAAATATTCCATAAGCATCAACTTGCACTTGATCAACATCATGTCAATTTTTATAGTAAACCTTGTGGATAGCACAACAACCTCTCTAAGATCTTGACATACTCTATCGATCAAGTTTGAAGGAAGGCCTTTGTAGTGTCTACATCACTAATCAATCTAAGTCAAAAATTCAACAAGGCCAAATTGGCCAGGTAAGTAGGTGGGAGGCTCTCCGTAGCTTTTCTAGACACCAACAGAGTTAGCCAGACCAGCATACGGACCTAATTATAAAATCATCATTTATACTTTTCTCAACACCAATTGATCTTAAGAATTTAATTTTTGATTAAAAAATGAATCCTAATATTACAACTTAATATAATTAAATGAGGGACTTTAAACTGGTCTCGATACATCCTAACTATAAGCACATAAAATGTACACTATAAATTATGCAAATTTGTATGCTTAACTATTCATAATATCAATCATATTATCATGCTAAAAATCATATAAGGATGCAATCAAAGTTGTAACATATGACTAACAAAGTCATATAATATAAAAAACCCTAATCTAATTAGGCATGCATAACACCCTTATTTTCTATACATCGATTCAAGCATCATGATACCACAATAATAAAAATTTTAAATTATCATAAATTTATAGTTTAATAATTAAAATTTAAAATTATGGTTCACTAAAATTCAAAAAAAAAATTTTGAGTTTGAAAAATCGATGCTAAAAATAATGCTATATTTTTGGCAGGATATGAACAAGAACAATCTATGCTACCAAATTGCACTTGTTTGATCGAATCAGATAAGGGTGGCTCTAGTACCACTATTGGATTTCGATCACATATTGTAAAGTAATTTTTAAAAATTTTAAAATCATACAAATCAATAGTTCTGTCATATAAAACTATCGAGCTGGAATTCAAACCCTAGAATCACCTTGCCGATATCGATCAAAGTAAAAACAAGCATGCATGGGGATAGAATTTTATACTTTCACCAAAATAAAAAAGTGGCACATTGGTGTTCTCCACAAGACTCCAAGATAGAAGTCCTCCAATGGTGATCCACACAAAAGTTGATCAAAGTCCTTCCCAGCCGGTGCACTGCTGCAGCCTTGTCTTCTTAAAAATACTACCGGCTTCGAACTTGTATCATGATCATGTCAAAGCCCAATTGCTTTTGATCTTGCCACCAAAATGACACCAAGAAGATACTCCTCAGATGTTACACAATCTAAGATTTAATTTTTGGCTCCAACATATAAAAAAATCAAATCCTAGGGCACTCAAGCAACACTTACTGAAAATCTCACCACCCTTCTTTCAACTTTTGACACTCAAATTCTCCTTTTTTTTTCTCAAAATTTTTCTAATTTTTTTTTATATTTACCACATCTCTTCTCTTTGATTTTACCTAAAAATATTAATAGAAAATCATATGGGGCATCCCTTATAAATAGGGGACCAAGGGATGTCACATGGGATGAAGAGGTGCCAATCTTTGGCGCTCAAACTTCTCATGAGTCAAATAAATTCACTGAGTGAATTTTTAGTGTTCTAGATACTTGTAGTAGAAGGACTCTTTCTTCTCTATGTGTCATAAAAAATTTAATTAATTTTGGTATCAAAACATAGGAGATCTGGTTGGAAAATTATGGCAACGCGTAAAAATTAAGAGCCTTCTTTAAGGACTCTTCCTTTCACATGCCAAAAGTAAAGGGGCGGTACTTATTTTTTGCATGGGTTCTGGTGGGCATAGAGGAGTCCTTCTCCAATTGAAACTAGTCCAAGTTGGATAAGGATCCAATTCAAATTGACCTAATCCCATTAGGTCAAAGACAACTAGTCTAAGTTAGCTGAAACATTTTGATCTAAACCAATTTAGAAACTTGGGTTAATACAATATGCTAGTATATCAAATTAACCCATAGAATTTATATTAAACTCTAATTAAATCAGATCAAGGCCAAATTCTAAAGTGTGTGACCCATTGGATTCCAAATCTAGCCAGCAGTAGATCAAGACTCTCGACGTAACCCTAATCCGATGAGATTAGATCATCCGAATAATCCCAATCAACTTGGACTCTTTCAAATTGACTTCAAAATTAAATTATTTTAATTCTAACAAATTTATAAGTCAATATTGACGTCTAGCAATGTGTCATGACTATTCGAAAGATTTAAAATTTTGATAAAAGATTATCAAAATACCCTTTAGTGGCAAGTACCCGTGTAATTCAATTCTTCAGTCAAATAACATCCCAGATAAGTTGTGGGTATAAAAATATGTTAAATCCAATTACTTATCATTATATATCTCGATTAGAAAGCGATGATTCAGTTGATGATATATTAGAAATCTTTTTCTAATTATCATCCTGCTTTGGCCAAAGACTTCCAAATCAACGACCTTTGAGATCACATAGGATGTTCGCTCCCCTTATTAGGAGTGACTAATCCCTTATTGATCACACATAACCTCCATACACTCTTCACCATATCTAGAACACCCCACACAAGGATCAGAGAATCAAGTTAGGTAATGAACCAAAATATAGATCCAAGTACACAAGGTACTATAGTGACCTCAGGTCTAAGGATCACATACACAACTCTCACTAGAGAAACATCAGTTGACATATAAATAAGACTCCATCTGATATTCTCTCGTAGGTCAATTCAGTGAACTCATTCTCTAATGAGCATCCATATCCTTGCATTAGTGTCACCATACAAGTGGTTGTGAGATCAACCACCTTCATTTCTGAGCATACATAGAACATGCCAGTCTTTCTGGTATCATTGATCTCCGACTCAATGTACCAACGACTAAAAATATTTTAGTTTAGAGCTATCAAGGATTTAGGTCTCACTGGCATGATCTCATCACAATCTTAAAATCATTGTCCAAACCTATGGGGTTCATTATAATCTTAAAATAAATAAGATGCAGTATATAATGAAACAAAAATATCTTATTTTATTAATCATAAATGTCAATTACATAAGTCTGAAAGATAATTACAATAAACACCCTATCGTATCCAATATGCGATTGGCTTGTAGGGCATTATTCTTTTAGTGGGCACTTCCTATGGGGCCTGCTAGTTGGATGCTCTAGGGATCTTAAATGAGGTACTTTTAAATAGGCATAAGGATTGAATCATATTCAATCTCATAATATAAGTCCTACTTGCATTGGATTTTCTAATAACTTAAGTTATCCAACTTACTTTAGGAGACCCTTTAGACGTCAATAATTGGAACCCTTGCACCCATTATTTCATATCCTAAAATACACCAAAGGGATGCCCCATATAAGATTAAAAGGCCCTCTAATCATAGGACATGCCCAACTTGATCCAATCAAGGTGGCGCCCCATAATAACTATCAAGGAGATTAATTAGAGACTTGCACCCTAAATTCAATTGATCTAAAATCTTAGACACCCAACAATTGGAGTCTCATAAATCTAATTCATATAGGTTATTAGCAGGTAATTAAGTTTGAATTATTTTATCAAATAAGAAATCCAAACGAAAAGAGAAATTAGATCCAACCATATGCTAGCAAGGTTATCTTGAACCCAATCAGATTTCTCTAAATCCAATTGATACTTCATAAGCTCAATTGCTAATTTCAGACCTAATCTTTTTGTTGTGTGATCTCATAGGTTTAATTTTATCTGATAGTGAGATATACAATGATCTCTATCATCATATCATTAAAACTCTTTTCAATGGATCAGAACAATTCCACTCTAATTCATCAGGGATTGTCGATCCAGAACAACCCTAGTGAGCTCTCACAATCCATCAGTGACACCTAGCAGTATGTATTGACAACTCAATAGAACTAAAATGAACCTTTAGGTGTAGTTAACATGTGATTCAGTCTCTCTATCGTGAGTCCTAACTAGATGGCAGGTCATGGATAAATCGTCAAACCTCAACATCAATCATATGATAGATTCAATTAGCTCAAGTCCAGTTGTGATTTTTATAGAAATTCTTTTCCATCAATCATACTGCTGTGGCCACAGACTCTCGGACTTATCCTCTCAAATCCCGTAGGACTACTCCTTTCTATCAAGATCGATAGATTCTATCTTGATGCATATCCTACTCCTATAGTGGATCAACTGTCGTCAATATCCACTACAAAGGCTTATTGAGACTCATGTTTATGTGTCAATCAAACTCCGACAGTCTCACTATGAGCAGTAGTGCCATCTCAGATCAAATGATCAATCACACAACTACAGCATCGAGATGATCACTGACGATCGAGTAGAAATCCAAGTGATCTTTCATATGGTCACATTCAGTACTAGTTGTTCTCTAACAACTATCCGTACTCATCGCCCTGTGTCTCTACACAGTAGACTAGAGACCCGTTTATCCTAAAAGAAGCGATCTGTACACTAGTCTATCCGGATTGATCACCATCCTCATGATGATCCTATGACCGAGAGCATTTAAGAATTAAATACATATCTCTAATTCTCAACACCTTGAGAATATATATTAAAACTAATTCCATGGATGATTTAAGGATACATCACACTTGAATAAAAAATAAACTTGCCCTTTTATTGATCATATCAATATATTAAGTACATAATTATGTTCTAAAATTATTACAATGTATCAGCCATATTGACTTCTGGGACATACATCTAACACTTTGAGCATGTGATTTATATGAGTAACAACCACTAATACTTTCTCATTTATTATTATTATATTGGTACTGGTGTGTGAAAATTTTTATTGGACTGCAAAGCTCATCCTTCTTTATTTTTTTTTTCTTCTCAGAGTTATAGAATGCTCATGATTAGCTATGGTTTGAGTTCACGGGTGAGTAGATGAATAAATAGAATGTTATTGATATCTGATCGGATAATTGAAGAAATTAAATTTATAATTATATAAATTTTATTAATTGTTATAAAAATTAGATCATGATGGATGTTGAGGCTGTATTGGATTTTAAAGTCTTGCATATTCTTTAGGGCTTATCTTAGAAAGTGTGTGGCCATCATGTGCCCGATCCAAATGCCGAGTGTGGAGCGTGATAGCATTTCACAAACATTATGACACTTCCCATTCCTGAATGTTCCATTGAAGGTTTATGGACATAATGGAGACGGAAAATACCAACAGTAGGGAGAAGAATGGCATGGGATTGCATAGTATCAGTGGTTATATGGTGTCTTTGGAAAGAAAGGAACCAAAGAATTTTTAACGCCGAAGCAAAAGCACCTGTAAGAATTGTGGAGATGGTCAATTTTCTTCTACACGAATGGACATCACAAGAAGTACGAAAGAGCAATCAGCTGGTCAGCATCCTAATCAGAGATGTTATGAGAAAATAGGATAACTCGACATGAGTGATTGTTCAGTGGCAACGAGTGGAGACGACGCATCTAAACGGGACCACGGAATCATCGGGAAATAGCTGACAACAACGGCTAGCCACTCATCTGAAGTGTGGTCACTGCCAAAGAGAAAAATATGTTTTGACAGCATAGAAGGCAGGTTAACACAGGTTCTGGACACAGAAAATTACGGGTTTTGACAGAAACCTGTATCTTTTCACATAAGCAAAAAACAGGTTCCGACTGGTTTTCTTAATGAAAATTTACAGGTTTTAAAGTTTTTGCCTTAGCCATCTCGGCTGCAGGCAATGTTATGCTGTACACTTTTCTTACATTTCAATAAATAAACAAGGTGGGCTTATCCTCCCTTTTCATAAAAAAAAAATAAATAAACATAATCTCTGATAAAAAATTGCAATTCAAAACTTCGAAAGATCTCATTAGATGCTAGAAAGCTCTATCTACTTACATTTATGCATTTCGGCAAATTACATTGATTTCATAATTCATCAACTAGCCGGGGTAAAGACCAAAGGAAGAGAGACACCATGACGCTAAACTGACCATCCATTTTCCACCCACTGCTCAACCAAAATCATACAACAAACGACTACTAAATAAGGCCCTATTTGATATTGCAGTTTGAGGGCCAAAATGTATTTTTTTGGGGAGCTAGACACTGTTTTAAATGATCCAATAAAAATTTAAAACAACTTTCTATCCCCTTCAAAAGCTGAAACTAAGGAAAAGTTCTAATTTCAAACTTTAGGCAAAAGTTCTACTTGAGGAAACACCGGAAGTTGTTTCTACTCGTAAAAGTTCTATTAAGTTCTGTTGGGTGGATGTCTGGCCAAGACACCACCTTCCAAGATCTTTTCAGTACCACGCGATGCAGCAGGAAGAAAGAAGAAACAAAACAAAAGAAAAACAATCAAAATACGTGGATCAGCAACAAAAGGGCTCGCCTCCACGGGGCATGCAAACTTCACTATGAAAAAGAAATTTTACAAGAGGAGACCTCACCCTCAACCCTTGTACACCCAATTCTCTCTCACCTGAAGTTCCCCTCACAAAAGCTCTCTATCTCTTGGAAGACCCCCCTGAACCCCTGAAGTGCCTGGCGACCGCTGTCCAAGAGCCTCCTGCTTCTTCTCTCTCAGCGCTCTCGCCTCTCTCTCTCTTCTCGGGTTCGTACGGGCTTCGTACGGCGCAAATCCGAACCACCGCTTCCTCTGTTCATCACAAGGGCCCTTTTAAAGGGTTAAACAGAGTTTAAACCTAATTAGATTAGGTTTAAGAGTCCTAAACAAACCAAATCAACCTCCTCAACCGTCGGATCATCACCGAAATCTCCCTGGGCCGTCCGATCGCGATCGGTCCACAGAATAGTGCCGTGGACCGTGTGAAACGCGTGGGAAACGCCCATGCAGTCCACAAACCCAGCCGTGGACCGCCCGGTCCACGATGCACCAGGGCAAAGGGGCCAGCAGGCCGCCTGGGCCTGGGCCGGCCGCACGCGCAGGCCTGGGCCGCACCTGCGTGCGAGCCTGGGCCGCGCCGCGCGCGGGTCGGTGCCCAGCTAGGCCGCGCGCCCGCCTGGGCCGCGGGCCTGGGTCGCGCGTCCCTCCTGGCCTGGGTCGCGCGTCTTGCGCGCCGCCGCCTGCGGCCACTGCCGCCCGCCGCCGGTCACCGACGGTCCTCCGCTGCCTCAAATCTCGTGCCAATTTCAAAAGCTCGTATCTCCTCCATCCGAGCTCCGTTTCAGGTGATCTTGGTCTCGTTGGACTCCATTTTTCGCCGCGAACCTCGCTGTGGGATCAATGTAGCCTGAATCTCGAGATGTCAAATCCTAACAATCTCCACCTCGACTCGATATTCGACCTCCTCCAAACTCCGAAAGCTTCTGGATCTCCTCGCCCCCATGCCTTGGGGCAATCGCCTGCTGATCATGGATGGGAAAACATGGGAGTCGAGCCAGGCTGCTCGATCCCATCTCCGTCGTATGCTGTGCTTCTCCCGACCTGAGACCTACTCGGGGCATCGTCCTGCGGCAATAGGAATCTCACCTTGTGACATCGCCTCTCGTCCTCCCGAGTCTCCTGTCTCGTGCCCGATCCGCCTCCTGGAGCTCCACCTCGCTCTGGGCTCCACCTGGCTCCAGAAGCTCCACCTCGCACTGGGCTCCCTGCCAGGTAATAATGTCCTCTGCTCCCCTTCTTCCCCTCCAGCACAATCCTATCGCCACGTAGCACCCTCAGGATTCCTCCACTAGCTACCGTCCTGTAGCCTCTCGAATCCAGTCTGCTAAGTGAGATAAGATTCCGCCTGAAATCGGATATGTATCGGACCTCCCCCAATCTCCTCACTGCACTATCATGTGTCCTCCAGCTAACCGTCCCAATACCTCCGATCGCACAGCTCGATCCATCCGACAGATATACAGTGCCCTCACTGTTCTTCAAGGAGTCAAACTGCTCCTCTCTACAACATACATGATAGGGGCATGCAGAATCTAATATCCACTGCTGGGAAGAAGTAGATACCTCGTCAGATATCTCCAGGACATCTCCATCTAAATCGCTGCCGGCAGTCGCTACAGCAGCCACCGTCCAATTTTTAAGTTGAGGGCAATCTCTGGCTAGATGCCCCAACTCCTCATACCGGTAACACCTGATTTTGCTCAAGTCCCTCCTGGACTTAGACCACCCTCGTTGCGATCTCCTGTCGCTCCGTCTACCGCCTCCTGCTCTTCCAGAAGCCACCAAAGCTGAGCTACCGCCACCTAAGCTCGAAGCTGGGTTCTCCCTCCTGAGAACTTTGTTTTGGAGTATCGCCACGGTGACCTCGTCCATCTTGATAGTGCTCTTCCCCACTAGAAGAGCAGTCACCAAGGACTCGTACGAAGAAGGAAGCGACGCCAGCAAAACCAGCACCCTGATCTTCTCCTCAACGTTCTCGCCAACGCTGAGAAGGTCGGTGAAGATCTTCTAGAAGTGGCTTAGCTGCTCCTACACGCTGTCCCTCAGTCATCTGCAGTTGGTAAAACTGCCTCTAGAGGAAAAGAGTGTTTGTGAGAGACTTCGTCATGTACAACTCCTCGAGCTTCGACCACAGCACCGTCGGGGAAGTCTCGCTCAGCACATGGATCACCACCTCATCCGCCAGGTACATGCGGATGGTACTCACCACCTGCATCTGTAGCTGTTTCCAATCCCGCACCTCCATGGTGGTCGGCTTCTCATCGCACAAGAGAGCTTCGATCAACCCCTGTTGGATGAGCACATCCTTCACCCTTGCCTGCCACAAGGAGAAATTGCTCTTACCATCAAACTTGTTAATCTCCATCTTGATTGTTCCTATCTTCTCCATCTTCAGTCTTGCTCACCACCACTGCAATCTGCATCCTTGTACCGCCTTGCTCTGATACCACTTGTTGGGTGGATGTCTGGCCAGGACACCACCTCCCAAGATCTTTTTAGTACCACGCGATGCAGCAGGAAGAAAGAAGAAATAAAATAAAAGAAAAATAATCAAAATACGTGGATCAGCCACAAAAGGACTCGCCTACACGGGGCATGCAAACTTCACTATGAAAAAGAAATTTTATAAGAGGAGACCTCACCCTCAACCCTTGTATACCCAATTCTCTCTCACCTGAAGTTCCCCTCACAAAAGCTCTCTCTCTTGGAAGACCCCCTGAACCCCTGAAGTGCCTGGCGACCGCTGTCCAGGAGCCTCCTGCTCCTTCTCTCTCAGCGCTCTCGCCTCTCTCTCTCTTCTCGGGTTCGTACGGGCTTCGTACGGCGCAAATCCGAACCACCGCTTCCTCTGTTCATCACAAGGGCCCTTTTAAAGGGTTAAACAGAGTTTAAACCTAATTAGATTAGGTTTAAGAATCCTAAACAAGCCAAATCAACCTCCTCAACCGTCGGATCGTCACCAGAATCTCCCTGGACCATCCGATCGCGACCGGTCCACGGAATAGTGTCGTGGACCACGTGAAACGCATGGGAAATGCCCACGCGGTCCACAGACCCAGCCGTGGACCGGGGCAAAGGGGCCAGCAGGCCGCTTGGGCCTGGGCCGGCCGCGCGCGCGAGCCTGGGCCACGCCTGCGCGCGCCTGGGCCGCGCACCCGGCTAGGCCGCGCGCCCTCCTGGGCCGCAGGCCTGGATCGCGCGTCTCACCTGGCCTAGGTCGCGCGTCCCGTGCGCCGCCGCCTGCGGCCGCTCCGCTGCCGCCCGCCGCCGGTCACTGGCGGTCCTCCATCGCCTCGAATCTCGTGCCGACTTCAAAAGCTCGTATCTCCTCCATCTGAGCTCCATTTCGGGAGATCTTAGTCTCGTTGGATTCCGTTTTTCACCGCGAACCTCACTGTGGGCTCAATGTGGGCTGAATCTCGAGGCATCAAATCCTAACAAGTTCTTCAAAGAAAAAAAGACCATCCTACTTCAAATTATAATATAATATAATATAATATAACATAACCTAATATAATATGGTATGAAATAATAATATGATAGTATAGTATACTATAATATAACATATATAATATAATATAATATAATATAATATCATTGTTTTCACCACACCTTAATATCCAAGGAAAAATATATATGTACACAACCATATGGCAGTGCCAAGACGACGTAAAAAGAAAGGAGTTTTTAAACTAAAAGGGTTCTCAAATTGAAAGGAGTCTCGAACCAACTATCTAAATAGGGTACTCAAAGGCTAAAGCTCTAGCATTATTGAGTTCTGCTTGTGCAGCGGACTGAGTAGCTGAGGAGCGGCCTCATATGTATATGAGACCTTATAGGTCGAGTAAGGAGAGTATTGGCTAGGATTGACTGAAGAGCCATCAATGATAGACCTAACGAAGGCCAATTGTGTTGAGTTTGAGGCTAAATAGATATATTGACCTATGGGATTACCCAGTCGGCCTGGCAAAAAGATAGTGATACAATGCCGGACATTGATGGTTATTAGAGGGTAGAGAGTAGAAGAATAGTTGGCCCCAGTCACTAAAACTATCATAGATAGTGAAGACTAGATGTGAATAGATGTCAACACTAGAAATGGATGATTATTAGACCATTTAAATGATACAGTATAAATACTGGAGTGAAATTCTCCGAAAAGAATCTTTAAAAAATCAAACACCTATCATTTATCTCTATCTTTACTTAACTTTGTTCTTGCATTTGCTTTTTTTTTTTATTTTCTTGCTTTATTTATCTTACTTTATCCTAAGTTATCCATAGTTTCTAGTGTAGAACTGTAGCCCTCTCTATGACCTAAAGTTCCTTCAAGTAGGCGGTATCATGGTGATGAAAGTCCTTGAAGTTCAAGCCATTACGATCCATACTACCAATATTTTTATCCTCCCTTCTTTCTAGTTCTTGACACAAATGGTGCACCTGTGCACTTATGCGATCTAGCTAGGACCCCCCCACCCCCCCCTCGCCCTCTCCTCCTTTATGGTTAATCCAATGTGCAACATGTCTTTTCTGGCATGCCTAGTGGGTGTGCAACACATCTTTTCTGGCATGCCTGGTGGAAGTATACAGGTAGCTCTCGTGATGCCACTTACGCTGTTAGGTCGATGCCCCCTGCAATGGAAGGAAGAAGTATTGGCCTATCTACATTGAAGATGAAACACTCATGTCAGAATGTGCTGATGACGTTTTAACTGGCACCATACAACATCAGCAGAGCTTACCAACTGAAACTTAGGTTCATTTTTTCCTTGATGTTCCGTAATACTCAACCCACACCTTAAGTATCTAAAGATTGCCTTACAATGGGCAATGATTATGACTATGAGATAGTCATCTACACAGTTAAGCTGAAAGATGGACTGCTTTTGCTGGCATATCATATAGAGTAATGCTCAAAGTTGCCTCATCAATGCATGATGGTAATTCATCGGATGAAATAATGACATCAGAGGAGAAAATGGATATGACATTTTCAATCTGTCAGCAATCAAGCGCAAATAACTTCATATGCATCACCTAAACCCACAATGGGACACTGATCAACATATCTGTTTTTGAAACCAACATTTTGCTAGCCTGCTAACACAATTTCTGATCATTTTAAGTGCACAGCTTGTCATTCTCCAGTGCAGTGATATTGTGGGGAATCATGTTTCTTATCATTTTGTGCAGCATGTCATTCTCCAAAGCAGTGATATTGTGGGGTATCATGCGCTTGTTATTCATTCCATGGAGGTTGCAAACTGTCTATGCATATAACACACGCTGTCAATGTGTTCTTACAACATGATGCATTCAAACCAAATTCCAACAGCACTCTCCCTGAACTGTCAGCATTTGAATCAGATGTTAAACAACAGTAACATTTAGTAATGTATATTAAAGTGATGTGCATTGGAATGCTGTAGAGCCTCCCTGAGATTCTTCAAAGCTTTATCATATGATACAAAGCCCATGAACCAGATTTCATGGTTGTCCACGGTCACAATCTGGATGTATTTCTCTGCAGGTTTCCTAACATTAACTGAAGAATTTACTGATCTCAGCTGCTCCAGTCCCACAACGACCTGTTTGTGGATGTACTGTTAGGACTTAAAAGTACGGCACATAGCTGAAGAGAAACGGTTGAAGGTGAAGCTATATGCAATGGACAGCAAGGAGAGCAAGGAATTTGTTTAAAAAATGGAAATTTCAAACTACAAACAGTAGAATGAAAATAACAGATGTACCTTACAAAAAGGCAACCAAATGCTCGTCACAAGGTTTTGAATATCGGTACCATTGGTCGTTCCAACCGACCGACAGCACGGTCTGGTACAGCCCCATATCGGACCGGACCAGCACAAACCGGCGAAGGGAGGAAAGGACGAACTAGGGAGGAGGAAATGAGAGAAAGAGAGGAAAAGAGAAGAAGAGAAAGAGAGAGGAAGGGAGAGAAGGAGGTTAAGGTGGTGGAGACACCACGGGTGGCTACCTGAGGACTACGTGGGCCCTCAGAAGGCCGCGGTGGCCACCGCAGCTCTGCATTAAAAGAATGATGCCCTACAAGCCAATCAAAATTTATATTTTAATGGGCTGTTCTTTAATCTTCCTGATTCATTTAATGACTTTTTATAAAATAAAAAAAAATTATGTTTCATCATATGCTGCATATTATATTTAGTAGATTATGATAAACCCTATAGATTAGGGTAATAATTTTAGGACTATGATGAGATCATGCTAGTGAGACCTAAAACCTTAAAATCCTAATCAAAAATATTCCCAGTCATTGGATCATTGAGTCAGAGATTAATATTTTCAAAAAGACTGGCACATCCTATGTATGCTCAATAGAGAGGGTGATTGATCTCATAGTCACTTGTGTGAGACACTAATACAAGGATGTGGATGCTCATTATAGAATGAGTCTATTTAATTGATCCGACTTGAGAACATCTTATGGAGCCTTATTTGCATGTCAAAAGATGGTTCTCTAAGTGGGAGTTGTACAAATGATCCTTAGACCTGAGACTACCATAGAATCTTATACACATGAATCCATATTTTGGTTCATACCGAGGCATGGCATTAAGACATGTACCGGATGTTTCAGATATGGTGGTGTGTATGGAGATTGTGAATCAGTCAACAAAAAATCGATCACTTCTAGTGAGAGGAGATGTCATCCTATGCATTCTCATATCTTGATAACTCAGGAAATCTCTGACCAGAACAGGATGAAGGTTAGAAAAGATTTCTAATACTTCATTAGAGCCATCATTGATTGATAGAGAATTAATAAGAATTTATGTTTGAGTTTGACATGATTTCATACTCATGAACATATTCAGGATGCGGGATGATCAAAGGATTGAATTGCATAGTAACTTGTCACTGAAAGATATTTTTGGTATTTCTATCAAAATTTCATATATTCCAGATAGACATGATACGTTGCTAGACATCAATCTTATCTTGTAGGTTTGATCGAATTAAAAAGTTTAATTCGATCGCCAATTAGAAAAGATTCTAATTGTTGAAATCAGATTAGCTCGATTGGACCTAAATCGGTTAGATTGGATTCTAATCAAATCAGATCAATTTGCATCCGGACCTACTGCTGGCTAGATGTGGAACCCAATAGATCACACACAAAAAAAAAATGATCAAGAATCTAATTGGATTAGATCATGCTTGCAGGATGAATATGCTAGCACATATTGCAAACCCTAGCTCCCATGTTTAAATCGAATTCGATTTGATTCCTAATTTGGGCTAATTAGATCCAATTAAATCCAATCTTCTTTTGGATTTGAATTGGGTTGACCCTTGATTATAAGTGACATATTTTCATATTTATTGTAGGTATTTTTGATAATTTATGGTGCTAACATCTTCTTAAAAACTTAATTTCATTAATAAATTAGATTTTCTTGTAAAATTAAATAATTTAAAAAAAATATGAAATTAGAGTATATTTATGAAAAATAGATGTTAATTCAATTAAGCAATTTAAGCACCAAATGATAAAAATTTTTAAAAATTTAATACATTTTTTTTCTAATTTTTCAGCCAAAAATTGAAGCAAAAATGAGCTAAAATATCCTTAAAAAAAGCTTAAAAAAAGACCTCCGATGCATGGTGGACCGACCGCTCAGGTTAGCTTAAAAGCTTAAAATGTCATTTACTGTAGAATTCAAAATTTCAAATTTAAATGCATGCTATATATATCATATTTAGATCCTTGTGTAGAGTTAATACATGTTAATTAATTAAATTAATTAATAATTTTTACTATAAAATTATAATTTTGAAAAAATTTTAAAATTATCGTTTTACCCCTGCACTGAATTCACTTCAACATGTTGATATGACCAACATGTAGTTCTTGATTTTTATATTTTAATTTTTGATTTAATGCCATGTAATAATCATGTAATAAGATCTTAGATCTAGGGATTCTCTGATTTTATAAGATAAATTTTGATTTATTTTAGTCTTCTGCTGTCTGATCTTGAAAAAATTTCAAGATTTAATCCTGAAACCCAAGATCTGGTTCCTTCAATTGGTATCAGAGCCTAGGTTGTTTATTACATGATTATTTATACATGCTTAGATTATTTCTTAGATTAGATCTAATTTATAATCTGATTGTTAAATATGAAATTAAAATTTTCAGATCAATCACGAACTGTAGGTTGTCCTGCTGTAAGGTTTACCCCCTAATAGTGCAAAGGTTGTCTTAGTTCGTGTAGATCTATCTTTAATCATAAATTTGTTAGATATGATCTATATTAAATTCATGATTTATTAGATTTAAAAAATATTTAAATCTAAAATAAAATCTCTTTGTTAATAATTCTCGCGCAAAGAACCATCATATATTTGTCTGAAAAATTTGCATAGTTTAAAGTTGAAATTGTTTTAATTACATGAACTTGTTTAGATTAGATCTAAAGTAGTTTCATGCTTTTTACTTGCATTTTTATTATGAATCAAACATGCAACTTGGTTGGTAGAATCATATTGTAAAAATATTTTACAAATACGAAAATTATTTTCGAAAAGCCAAACCCCAATCCTCAGCCCAAAACTTAATTGAGAATTAAGAAGTTATTTGATTAGGTTCTAGAATTGTGAATTGAAGAACCTAAGACACAAACCATAACACATTGGGTTAATGGGTTAGAGAGAATTAGGTCCATTAATTGGGTTGACCTAAGGTTAGTTTAAAGATGGACTTAATTAGAGAATTGACTAAATCTAATCAATTGTTGTCTTAGATTAGGTCAAGGATTCTCTAGATCAATTACAATAGTTGTAGTTGGTCAAGTCCATGTCTTTAACGAGAACTAAATGGACTTGATTCTTGGCTAAGCGGTCTAGTACGAACTGTTAAGTTGATCTAATCGAAACTAATTAAACCAGTTGGTGTCTAAGGTAAACCAAACCGGTGGTTTTTAATTGGCAGCCTACTTACGTGGCCATTTCTGATGGTGTCTAAGGCAAGCTTTGACAGATCCTCCCACCGATCGAACTTACCTGGCCTTTTGATGAAATTATGTTTTGATCGGATCACTTGATTATTCGAGCTGACCCATATCAGCTAGGTAAATCAGTGTGACTGATTTAGGTGCTCCTAGACCGATCCTTTTAATGGTCTCCCTTAAGCTGACTTGGTAAAGCCAGTGGAAGGATCATGATAAGCTGGTTCATCTGACCTCATCCTTTAAATCAATTAAATCTTCTAAAATTATTAGGTCTTTAAAATGAAATAGTTATGGTGATAACTAGATCATAGCCTCCCATTAAGTGGATGATAATGGGTCCATCAGTTGGATAATCATTGGAGGCCCAAAGTCCTGGTGCTTATCGGCTGATGGAATTGTCATTCATAATATGATTTCTTGACTGCATCTTTCTAAATAGTAGTTAGGTTAGCCAACCAAAGTTGGGCCTAATCATTCATTGGCTAGATGGGCCAAGTATGGTTATGTTAATAGTTGGACCTAACCAGACCTTTTCAGTGGAGGCCAAAGCCTACTGATTAGGGACTGGGACAAAATTAAAATTACTAAAAATTATTTAGAGAAATAATTGATTATGAACCTACTTTTAGATGTACATGGGTTGGCCAACCAAAGTTGGGCTTGTGTGTAATCTAAGTAGATTCTAGTACCCACTAAGGAATTAGGATAATTCCTCGAATTGGAGGTAGAGGCTACCAATTCGAATAAAATAGTGGGAGAAACCTTTTGATTAAAGTCTAAATCTTTAGGTTTAATGAATTAATTACTAATTAGGTTATGATTTTTCTTTGTACAGATATGGCCACTTTCCTATCGCTTCGATCATTATTGGACAATGATAAATTGGTGGGACCCAACTTCAGTAGCTGATACCGAAAGTTGAAGATAGTCCTGGAGCATGAACGGATCCTATATGTTATAACGGATCCTGCACCTAAGGAGCCAACTGCCAATACATGTGGAACAGTTAGAGACACTTACCAGAAGTGGCTCAGTGACTGGACCACGGTGCGCTACATCATGCTGGCTGCCATGAGCAATAAGTTCAGTCGCAGATTTGAGACGGCTCAGCCAAAGGACATGCTTCAAGTGTTGGAGGATGCCTTTGGCACACTCGATGACGTGGAGAGGCACAAGACTAGTTGTGCCATCTTCAACGCCAAAATGCAGGATGGTGCCTCTGTCACTGATCATGTATTGTACATGATCGAGCTGATGGAGCGTTTGAGCAAGCTCAACTTTTTCTTGCATAAGCAGCTTGGAAAAGATGCAATACTGAACTCGCTGCCCAAGCCTTATCTCCCATTCCTCATTATAGAATGACAAAGCCTGAACTAAACTACCACGGGTTACTGGGGTTGCTTCAAAACTTTGAGAAAGATTACCAACTCCACAAAGAGTCGGTGAACTTAGTGGGAGGTTCGTCTTCTGGTTCTCGATCCTTTGAGAAAGGGAAGAAGAACAAGAAGAAAAAAGTGAAGAAGGTGCAAGTTCAGGCTAGGACATCAGTGCAGGGCCAAACCAGAAAGATCAAGCCCGATAAGAGTCAAACTGAATGCTTTTTTTGCAAGAAGCGAGGGCACTGGAAGAGGAACTGTCCTCAGTACATTGCCTCCATAGATCCGAACAGACAGAGAAAGAAGCAAGCTGTTGCTGTGCAAGGTATTTATATGATAACTCTTTGTAATTTCTCTATTTGTGATATAACTGACTGGGTATTGGATACCGATAGCCCTTACCATATTTACAATTCGTTGCAAGGGTTGCAAGTCAGTAGGAGATTCGAGCAAGGCGAGAGGTTCCTGAACGTTGGAGATGGAAGACCAGTTTCAGTTCTAGCATTAGGAATCTTAAAACTTGTATTTGAGTCCCATACCGTTGTTCTTAATGATTGTCATTTCTGTCCCAGTTTCTTTTTAAATGTCATTTCTGTAGGCCTTCTGACAAAAAATGATTATGAAATTTTAATAAAAAAATAAGTTTGTAATATCATTATGAATGGTGTTACTATTTTTTATGGATATTCGAACAATGGTGTATATATGTTATCACAACATGTTAACGTAGTCTATTCCACTGGCAAGCACCCTAGATTAGATAGTGTATCAAATATCTACTTATGGCACTGTAGGCTAGATCATATAAATAAGAACAGGATAAACAGGTTGACTCAAGAGGAAATCTTCGAAGTCAGTGATTGTGAATCACTTCCAACCTGTGAATCCTGTCGTCTTGGTAAAATGACCAAGTCACCTTTTACTGAAAAAGGTGAGAGAGCTACTGAGCTCTTGGGCCTAGTACATATTGATGTATGCGGGCCCATGAGCACAAGTACTAGATATGGATATTTCTACTTCATCACTTTCATGGATGATCTATCTAGATATGGATATGTCTATCTGATGAAACATAAGTCGGATTCATTTGAAATGTTCAAACGATTCCGAAATGAAGTAGAAAAACAAACTGGGAAGAGTATTAAAACTCTTCGATTTGATCGAGGAAAATACCTTTCTGGTGAGTTTCTCACATATCTAAGAGAGAATGGGATTCTCTCCCAATGGACTCCTCCAGGAACACCACAGATAATAGTGTGTCTGAAAGGAGAAATCGGACTCTATTAGACATGGTCCGATCCATGATGGATTTTGCCAGCTTGCCAATATTCTTCTGGAGATATGCACTCGAATTGGCCTGTTATCTGTTAAATAGGGTTCCAAGTAAGTCTGTAATTAAGACTCCATATGAGATATAGACAGGGCATAAGCCAGCACTTTCACACCTTAAGGTCTAGAGGTGCCCGACCTATATCAAACGGTTAGTTACAGATAAACTTGGACCTAGGTCTAACAAATGCACATTCATAGGGTACCCCAAAGAGATCAAAGGATATTTTTTCTACCATGCTGATGAACAAAAGATGTTCGTCAGTCTTAAGGCAACCTTTTTAGAAAAGAAGTTCCTTGGTGAAGGAACCATTGCCTCTAAGGTTGAACTTGATGAAGTTCAACAGGTAGAAGGACCGACACCAATAGCTGAACCTGAGTCAGATTTGATTATATCAGATCTGGAGCCCAATGTACCTGCATCATTAAGGCGATCCGATAGAGTACCGCATCAGCCAAACAGATACTACGGTTTCTTGATCCGAGACGGTGATTCCATCGAACTCGATGAGAACAATGAGGATCCGATCACCTATATAGATGCAATGCAGAGATCTAATTCTGAGAAATAGCTTGAAGCCATGAAATCCGAAATGGAGTCCATGAAGGTCAGCAATGTATGGACATTGGTTGACCCACCTGAAGGGGTTAAACCCATTGGGTGTAAATGGGTCTTCAAAAGGAAGAGGGGCGCAAACGAAAAGGTAGAGACCTATAAAGCCCGTCTAGTTGCCAAGGGGTATCGTCATCGTTATGGTATTGACTATGACGAGACGTTCTCCCCTGTGGCAATGCTCAAATCCATTTGGATAATGCTTGCAATAGCTGCCCATCTTGATTATGAGATCTGGCAGATGGATGTAAAGACAACTTTCCTGAATGGAGAGCTGACCGAAGAGGTGTATATGATACAACCTGAGGGGTTTACATCCACAGATGAGTCCAAGGTATGCAAGCTTCAGAGATCCATTTATAGATTGAAGCAAATTTTTCGGAGTTGGAATATGCATTTTGATAAGGTGATCAAAACGTATGGCTTCATTAAGAACGGAGAAGAACCCTGCATCTATAAATGGGTAAATGGTCCAGTTGTGGTATTCCTTGTCTTGTATGTGGATGACATTCTCTTAATCGGGAATGACATCCCCGCACTACAAGGAATAAAAGTTTGGTTGACATCACAATTCTCCATGAAGGACTTAGGTGAAGCATCCTACATCCTAGGGATGAAAATCTATAGAGATAGATCTAAAAGGATGCTTGGGTTATCCCAGTCCTCGTACATAGACACTGTGCTGAAGAGGTTCAGCATGGAGAATTCCAAGAAGGACTATCTACCGATAGGCCATAAAATTTCTCTCTCTAAGAAGGATTGTCTGACAACTCCTGAAGAGAGAAAGCGTATGAGTAGAGTCCCATATGCTTCGACCGTGGGATCTATCATGTACGCCATGACATGTACAATGCCAGATGTGGCATACACACTAGGAGTAGTGAGTAGATACCAATCTGATCTTGGAGAAAACCACTGGAAAGTGGTTAAAGCCATCCTTAAATATTTGAGAAATACTAAGGACCAATGGTTGGTTTATAGCGAGTCAAATCTGAAACTTGTGGGGTCCACAGACTCCAGCTTTCAATCTGACCATGATGACAGCAGAAGCGTGTTGGGTTATATCTTTATTCTGAATGGTGGAGCCATCTGCTGAAAGAGTTCCAAGCAACATACTATGGCAAACTCTGTTTGTGAGGTGGAGTACATCGCAGCATCGGATGCCGCGAAGAAAGCTGTATGGCTGAAAAAATTCATCACCGAGCTCGGAGTAGCACCCTCCCTCGATGGTCCGGTCCTACTGTACTGCGACAGCACTGGTGCCATAGCTCAGGCAAAGGAACCCAAAGCACACCAGCGGACGAAGCACATTTTGCGCCGCTTCCACCTGATCCGGGAGATCGTGGATCGAGATGATGTCGACCTTCAGAAGATCGACGAAAAAGAGAACCTGACCGACCCCTTCACTAAAGCCCTGGCGATAAAGGAGTTCGACAACCACAAGTCGAAGATGGGTATTAGATACTGTGCCGAGTGACTTTAGGACAAGTGAGAGTTGTTGAGAAATATGTCCCAAAAGCCAATCGTCAACTTGTTAACGGTTGAGCAACCTTATATTATAATTGATTTGTTAATAAATAAAATATATTTTTGATATTTTCATCATAAGTTTTCATCTTCTAATGAACTCCATTGTTGTGATGAAGTCCTTAGGACTATTTAGGTTCGATAAAGAGAGGATTTATCGATTAGTCCTTAAAACTGTTCACGACCAAATGATAGACTGTTAATAAGGACGACAGCCTCTATCGAGCATAGGTCACTGTAGGCCATATGGGAGTTTTCTGTGAGTTTTCTGTGAGTGTCTCACATCTAAAACTCTCTCCTACTTCTCATCTTTGGAAGAGTCCAAATCAAGGAGGCATCTGATCGACCATTGAAGAAGGACAACGCAGTACTAGCATACTGTACTGATTTTCTGGACCAGAACTTCTGATCGTGATTCGTGGGCTCGTGTGAACGACTCTTAGAGGCCAGACGCATGTACGGCTCGCAACATCATCCTCAAGTCCGGATCAGCAAATTTAGAACATCTAACTTGCAAGGTAATAGATCTGATCTATTATATTTTACATACATTAGATGTAGTATAGAAACATGTTGATATGATCAACATGTAGTTCTTGCTTTCAAGATCTAACCCTAAAACCCTAGATCTAGTTCCTTCAAAGAAAAAATTGATCATTGAAGCTAATGGATGCTTTTTGGGCATATCGCTCTGCCTTCAAAACTAACTTAGGAATGTCTCCTTATAGGCTTGTGTTTGGTAAAGTATGTCACTTGCCAGTAGAGCTTAAACATAGGGCTATGTGGGCTATCAAAAAGTTGAACATGGATCTAGATGAGGCTAGACAACATAGGAAGTTACAAATTGATGAACTTGAAGAAATCAGGAATGAGGCAAACGACAATGCTAAGATATATAAAGAACGAACTAAGGTATTTCATGATCGAGCAATCCTTAAAAACTTATTTTCATCTGATCAAAAAATTCTTTTATATAACTCTAGGCTACATTTATTTTTTGAAAAACTTAGATCTAGATGGGCAGGGCTCTATATAGTAAAACAAGTTTTCTCTCATGGAGCTGTAGAGATCAAAAACCTAAGCAATGGTGCTACTTTTAAAGTAAATGAACAACGATTGAAACCATTCTTGGAGTTGCCTACTAAAATTGAGGAGGCCATAGTTCTCCATGAGCCTATTTATTATGATTGATTCTGTATCACGGGTTTAGTCCCGTTGAAGACTTGAAACTTAGTACTTTTTGAGAGGCAACCCAAACTTTTTTACTTTATTTTTCTAATCTTCATTTTTTTTAAGTAATAATGGACCGCTCAATGTGGAAGCACTTGTCAATAAATGTTGATCTAGCTGAAGATGGGATTTGAAGACAATATTGGGTAAGTTAGGGGGAGAACCAATTTTGAAAAGACTTCCAAATCATATGACATCTCTTTTCTTTCTTTCTCTTTGTATGCATCCTTCATTTTTCTTACTCCATTGAGGACAATGTAGATTAAGTTTGGAGGGAGAACAAAAAAATTTTTAGTCCTCAAGTAAGTATTTAGCATTTAAGCACCTGATTACATTTAAGAATCGAGTTAAACCAAGCATTTTTAAAAGAAAATTGATACACAGACTAGAGAATTTGTGAAATATTGAGGGATCAAGTATTAAGAAAACTCAATAAAGAGTTAAGTTTAAAACTTAAACAGTTTTCTTTGAGCATTTCTAAATTTTTCTACCAGCATCAAAGAAGAGTTTACTTCTCATGGACTTGTGTAGAATAATTATGTGTTTCTTCATATATATATATATATAATATATGAAAAAAAAAATCAAGTACTTCATACTGAGTAACCGAGCTTCTTTGCCGAAGCAAGCATTGAGTTTCGCATCAAAAGATATGAAAGATAAAGAAGCTTTGTTGTAAAGCTAGTTTTAACACATAGCCTATTTGAATCGAGCAAGTCTGAGGGGTATTCTATACCTAGTGCCCTAAAGCCATCTGGTTCGAAAGTCATTGGTTGAAAACTTGCTATATGGGTCAAACAAAAAGCTTAAGGGATTAAAACACTCAATAATGATACAACATTAAAAAAAAAATTAATAAATGAAGGATGAAAGTAACAATATATTTGTCTATATGAAGCTTAATGATTTAGAGATAAAGGTAGGAGTAATTTAGAACAAAGTTCAGAAAAGATTTAGTGTTCTTAATTTAACTCCCACATTGATTAGTATTAATACTCCAATGACATACCTCACTTACGTCCTACTGAACATCGATGGCTTTTTTGAAAATTATCTGGTGAAATTCGAAACTCTAAGTTAAACAGTACCTAACTCTAAATTCTTTTTTTATTCGAGAACATGCAAAGTTTAAATTGGGGAGTGTGATCAGTACATCAACTATGTCATAAAAATATTAAAATTTTTGATATTTAATTTTTATTATTTTAAATTTGATATTTTTTATATTTTTTTAAAAAATTAATTATGAAGAATTAATCACAAATCAATAAGTAATGGTCCTTCAACATGTGCAGATGAAGCTCATGTCCATATTTAGACTTGTTATATGTACAACGTGCAATGATATACTGACGTCAGGAATCCAATGAATAAAAAATATATATATATATTTTAAAGGAAAATGGGCATGAGTATTTAAATAAGGAGGGACCCATGCATGCATTAATTGCATGAAGACAAGTGCTGGTTGTGGGAGGATTTGAAGCAACTGGGCTTCATGAGGTTTTTGAAAGCGGGACCCAATAGTTTGAATTTGCATGGACTTAACAGAGGAAACAGAGATGGAGCGCTGGTTTTACGTACGGATCCGAGTGATTTAAGCTCACAAAGTCACGCAGGATTTGAAGCGCGCTGAAGCAGAGCTGTGGGTTTGCAGGTTCGGTCAAGCAAATCTGTAGCACCATTTAGACAGTTGTAAAGTCATCCAAACACCTAATTTAACAGGGATTTAGATACTGACTTCAATCAGAATTCTTGTTCTTCACGGGAGACACGTCCACCTCCTATCTATTAGTCCCATACCATGAAATCATAAAAACTCCTCCCACTAACACCTATTTAAGGGACCTTGGTATCTAAGAGTGGGAGAGGCACAGAGAGAAAACAGCAAGTGGCAGCGCAAGCAGAGAGAAAGCACAGGAGCAAAAGAAGCATAACAGAATTTTTTATTTTATTATTTTAGATCTTGAAAAAGAAGAGAATATAAAGCTAGAGCTTTTGATAGGTGGCTAAATCCCTTCAATCCAGGAATATGATGAAGCTTGTAAATAAATTTTTATTTTTTTTATGTATTTAATTTTTATACAATAAAATTATGCTTTTATTTCATATCTTTTTATTCTGAGGTATTGATCTAGCCTACACGACCTAAACCATCTACTGACGTGCCGTGATCCTTGGATACGATACGTGCTTAGGAAAGATAGATCGTGGCATGTTAGATTAAACCTTATATCTTATAATTGAATTTAGATAGTTTATACTATAATAGGACGAGTCGTGATCTACTAATACAGTCCGTACCCCTTAGAGATAAACTATACTAATACCCTAATCATAAGAATTAATATTACAATATAAAAATAAATAAATAAATAAATCTAATTTGCATGGTAGATTCAAAATTCTTGGATTATCTTTCTGACTTATTTTCTTTCACAAATTAATTTACATTTGTAATTGAATTCTTGCTATTTTATTCTTTCTTTAATCCTTCTACAATCAATTCTCTTTTGTTTCTTCTTCTTCAATAAAAAAAAAATCTCCCTAGATCTCCATGAAAATGATCCCGACTCACCCTATCTATATAGTTTGAATTGGTTTTCATTCTTGATCGCCTACTACAGCGATCGAATTAGGGTTTGATGGTTAAGATTTTATTATGCAAAATTTTTGAAATCCATACTTCCGCTATGCTCACCGAACCCTACATGCATTGTCTTTGGGAGAAAAGAGAAAAGAGAGGCGGGGGAGAATCGAACTGAGGGGGTCCAACAGAGAGGCCGCAGAAAGGCCTCCGACTGGCCGCTGTGGCTATCAGGCGACGTAAATGCCACCTTCAACTCCATGGCGGGGAAACAAGGGGCTTTTTTAAGCCCTCTGTTTTAGGGGCTTTTTTAAAAAAGTCCGTCAATAGCGAAGCTGGCAATGAAGTTGTCGGGTTCATTGTTTCTGAGCTTTTTTTAAAATGTATTGAAATAGTGAAGCTGATAAACTGATTGCTGACTTCACTATTTTTAAATTTTTTTAAAAAAATTTTTAAAAAATGAAGTCAGCAAACCAAGTACCAACTTAACTGTTTATCTCTCTTTTTAAAAAAGGACCGACGCATGAACAAGGGCGATCGCCCCTATTTTGTAGTCGCGACTCCGCCTGCACCGCTTCCACTGCTCGATGGCCATGACGACCATCCCGAGATGGCAGTCGTTCCGCCATCTTGTCCTCCCGTCTCTAGTGGCCTCTCCCACACTCTTTCTCGTTCGTTGTAGCAGCCCTATTAAAGGAAAAGAAAATCTGTTTCTCATGGATAACCAGGGTTGCATCTAAATTTTTTTTTTGAATCTTACTGAACAAAGATCAAATTCTTACCTGTATTATAGCAGAATTGGAGATCAAATCATCAGAATCTGGATTCAACCTTCGTATAGGCCTGAAAGTGTAGACCCTCTACTTCGCATGCACGCTAGACAATGCAGAAAAATAAGATGACCTCTGATCAAATCATCTTCGCAATCCAACCAAAAGGAGGAGAGGTGCTGGTGTGATGCCTCACATCAATAAGGGAGACACCCAAAGATGGGCCCACGGCAAGAGAAGAGGGGCAGCAAGGAAGAGGTGGCGCCAAGGAAGAAGGGGTGCCTCTAACTCATGCCTCTCTCTCTTTCTCTCTTCTCTCAATCTGATTTATTTGCTATTTCTTATACATCCATAGGTAGAGACCCTCTCTATTTATAAATGATTCTCATGAGACATTAAATATAGGACTCCTAATTCAAACATATTTTGAATCAGTCTATTACTCATGAAAGGACTCTTACATAAGATAAAATTCTCATCATATATAATGCCCACAAAGCACCCATTCTCACACCCACATGGGACACCCACAACCAGCACCATGCCAGATGCTGGTCGGCCAAGGGAGTGACAGAATCCCAATGCAAGTAGGACTCTAAATATCTCATCCAAAAAGGGTCCAATTCGAATCCAATTCGAAGCTGGTTCGAAATAATTTTGAAAGACTGTCAATCCTAAACTCTTTAAAATTTTTTAACCAAATCTAACTTAAAATTTTAAACCCAATTAAATCAAATTAATTCAGATCTAATCTGAAATTAATTAGCACTTAAATTCAATCTGTCATAGGCTCTATGGATCATAGATCAGAAACAGTTCATCCCTAGGATTGAACCTGAACCTCATATGTAGTGCTAGCTAAACATAGTCGACTCTTTAATCTTATTTGACCCATAACTTAATTATCAATTAAATTAGCTTATATGTTCAATCAAGTCAAGTACTTCTAAATTGAATACATAAATATAGGCCAATACATTCCTTGTTTGTCTGACTTGTGTGCATGACTCCATAGATTCAAACACTAAGCCGGTAGCACTAGAACCAATTTCTGCACTAATTAAGATGCCATCTAGCAATGGTTTCTGACGTCCAGATAGATCGAATTATTATAAAGAAATATTTCAGAACCCATATACATGGTGAAAAAAAAACTAGCTTTTTCCGCAGTAGGATCTTTCAGATCTAATGAGATCTGGGGCGGAATATTTCAAAAAAATATATCCTACGATTATTTCAGATCTAAAATCTATCAGATCTAATTTTTATTATCTGATATTAAATCTAAAATTAAATCTGAAAATATAAAGAATAGAGAAATACCTCTAGGATAATCTGATTACCCTGTAGATGATCGCAGCGATGCCCGAGGTTCTGATGTAGCCACGCAGTCGCCTGGCCTCTACCGGTATCCACTCGAGCAAGATCTAGATCGTCTTCTCCTCACGAATCTTTGCTCCAAAAATCAGATCTGGAAGTTCTTCAAAAGACCTTCTGAAGCTAGAGCAGCAGTTTCTCGACAGATTGCTGCAGCCTCCTGATCAGGCCGCCACCATGCCTTGGATTAGCACCAGATGGACGCCCAACTTCTTGGGCGTGAAGAGGGGAGAGAGAGGACCAGAGGGGCCATGGAGAGGTGGAGGGGTTTCAGGCTTTTGCTGGGTATGGTGCATCATCATTTAACCCTAGGCGCAGACAGGGTTTAAATAGACCCTGCTGCGCCACGCAATACCACATCATTCGACCAATCAAAAAATTTTAATTAATTCTGAAAAATTCTGATTGGTGGAGTGATGTCATCTGATCACATCAGATAAGAATCCCCATAATCTCTCCTATTGTTGGCGCCAACACTGGATAAGTCCAGTGAGGTTGGCGCCCAACAGTTTGAGTTGATCAGACCATCAGAGTCCTCATCTCATGGGACTCTGATCCTTATCCAATTGGGGCGCACGCCCAATCTGATTATGGTACCCAGTTTGAGACTTAATTTAGCAGGTGGACACTCCACAAAAACTCTCCAATGACCTCTTGTCAAGTGGCCTTCAGTCCAAGGTCTATGGGTCAATGTTTGACCGATGTCCTAAAATGGAAAATGACAGATGACAGGAATTAGCAGGTGTTTGTCTTTAATTCATTTCATGAATTAAGACAAGTCCTTTTTGAGTTCGACTGGCTCCAATCAGACTGAGAGAAACCTTCTCAAGGTTCTCTGGGTGAGTTAAATCATATTTGGCTCAGTCGAGATAGAAAAGATTACATGAGGAGAAAGTTAGGCTCAATCGTGTGCTAGCACGATTTTCTTGAACCTAATTGGATCTAATCCAAATTAATCGAACTGGGCTAGCTCAATTGATGATATCCAGACCCTAACTCTTATTTGTGTGATCCAATTAGGTTCAATTCCTATGGTAATAAGACATGTCGTGATCTCATCATCGACATCATCAAAACTCCTTTCGATGGATCAGAACTCTTTTGATTCAGATAATTAGAATGATCGATCATCAAGATCATTCTAATTGCTCTCAAAATCCACCAGTGACACCTAGCAGTATATGGTGGCAACCCATCAGAACTGAAGACGAACCTCTCAGTGCAGCTACCTGTGTGATTGAGTTCCTCTATCATGAGTCCCGACTGAATTAGGGTTAAGGTGAACTCGTCAAACCCAACATCAATCATATGAATCAATCGATCGATCCGATTTCGATGTGAAACTCTAATGGAAAACTCTTTTCATTATTTCACTCTGCCATGGCCATGGACTTAAGGACTCAATCTTTCGATCATCATAGGACTACTCTCATCTACCGAGGTTTATAGATCCCATCTTGGTGCGATTTGGTTCCTACACTCAAGGTGAACTGTTGATGTACCTCAGGTCAAAGAACTAGACACACACCTGCAGCATCGAGCTAGTCATCGACGAGAAGGTAGACTTCCTTATGACTGCTCGAGGTGGTCATACTCAGTACTCTCGTTCTCAACGAATACCTGTACTCTTGCTCCGGTGTCTCCACACCGTAGATTCAAGACATATCTACCCTAAGAAAGCGATCGTACACCGACCTTTCGGATCGATCACCATCCTCGTAATGATCCTATGGTTAGGAGTTGTTTATGAGTTAGTTATGTAAATTCATGCCTTAAATTTTCAACTCTTGAAAATATGAATTAACATTCCTACTAACTCAAAGGATGTATCACAAACATAATGTACACAATGTGATAGTAAAATAATCCTTTTATTCATTTATAGTCGAAATTATAAATTTGTCCTTAGATTTATACAGGAATGTGTCAGCCAATCTGACATCTAGGACACACATCTAACAAACTTTCACTTGACCTAATGCCAATTGGCTACATATCTAAGTCCCATCTTCTCAAGGTGGGTTTGGATCTTCTGCTGGCCTAATGGCACTGTCAGCGGGTATGCCACATTGTCTGTGGAGTCGACTCTCTTAACCTCGACATAATCCTTTTCGAGGTAATCATGGATCAGATGGAATCATCGCTCGATATGCTTGGACTTCTAGTAAGACCTTGGCTCCTTAGCCAGGGGTATGGCACCATTATTGTTGCAGTAAAGAGGGACGGCATCTGATGACATCACTCCAAGCTCTGCAGCAAACTTCTTGTATCAGAATGCCTCCTTCACAGCTTTCGATGCAGCAATATACTCTGCCTCCATAGTGAAATCAGCAATCACCATCTGCTTGGAACTCTTCCAGCTAACTGCACCACCATTGCAAATGAACAGACTCCCAGATGTCGACTTTCGATCATCTATATCAAACATAAAGTCTGAGTCTGTAAATCTCTGAACCTGGAGTTCTCCATTCCCAAAGACTAGAAATATATCCTTAGTCCTTCTCAAGTACTTAAGGATACATTTCACAGAAGTTCAGTGCTCTTCGTCTGGATTCGACTGATATCTGCTTGTAACACTCACAGCATGGGCTATATCAGGTCGTATACATAGCATGGCATACTTGAGGCTCCCTATTGCCGAAGCATAAGAGATCTTGCTCATGCGTTCAATCTCCTTAGGTGTGCTAGGGCACATCTTCTTGGAGAGATGAATGCCATGTCTAAAAGGTACTAAATCTCTTTTGGAGTTTTTCATGCTAAACCTTTTTAGCACCTCCTCTATGTACATCTTCTGTGAAAGTCCCAGCATCCTGTTTGGTCTATCTCTATAGACCTTAATACCTAGTATAAAGGATGCCTCTCCTAGATCTTTTATAGAGAACTCCCTACACAACTATATTTTGACTGAGGTCAACATGAGAATATCATTCCCAATTAGGAGGATGTCATCTACGTACAGTACGAGGAAGATAATTGCGCTCCCACTAACCTTCTTGAAGACACATGGTTTGTGATCATCATCACTGGATGTGAAACCAAGCGACTGTTCCATATAGATATCTTCCTCAAGATGTCCATTCAAGAACGCCGTTTTCACGTCCATCTGCCATATTTCATAATTGAAATAAGCTGCAACAGCAAGTAACGTGCGGATGGATTTTAGCATGGCTACGGACGGAAGGTATCCTGATAGTCAATGCCTTCGCACTAACTATAACCTTTCGCTACGAGCCTAGCCTTTAATGTCTCCACATTCCCATCTACACCTATCTTTCTCTTGAAGATCCATTTACACCCAATAGGTACAATACCTTCAGGTGGATCTACCAAGGTCCAGACTTGGTTTGAGTGCATCGAGTCAATTTCTAATCTCATTGCCTCTAACCATTTCTCGGAGTCGATATCTGATATCGTCTCGTCATAGGTCTTGGGGTCATCACCATGAGCCCCATTTTCCGTGAGGAACATTTTCTCTACATCCTCTTGTATAGTACCTAAGTACCTTTTAGGAGGACAGAAAACCCTAGTTGATCTACGAGGTGGAAGAGGTTGTGTTAGGACTGGTTCTAATTGATTGGGTTCCTCAGGTTCCTTAGCTTGTTGCTCTTGAGAGACATTCTCCTTGAGCTTAATTATTCTTCCGACGCCACCATCTTGAATGAATTGTTTTTCAAGAAAAATAGCATGTCGATTCACAATCACATTATGGTCTTTCGAAATATAGAAATAGTATCCTAATGACTCTTTAGGATATCCTATGAACCGAGCTCTACAAGACTTGAACTCTAACTTGTCCGCCTGCTGTCTCTTGACATGAGCCAGACAACCCCAAATTCTGAGATGACTCAGACTTGGCTTCTTACCATGCCATATCTCATACGGTGTGGTAGGAACGGTTTTAGAGGAAACCCTATTCAATACATATATTGCTGTCATGAGACAATATCTCCAATGAAACTCAGGGAGGTCTATGAAGCTCATCATGGAACGAACCATATCTAATAGGGTCCGATTTCTCCGTTCTAAAACTTCATTGAGTTGTGGCATTCCAGATAGAGTCTATTGAGAGACTATGCCATTGTCTTTAAGATAGTCTAGGAACTCCTGACTAAGGTATTCACCTCCTCGATCTGATCGAAGAACCTTAATGGGCTTTCCTATTTATTTTTCTACCTCATGTCTAAATTCTTTAAACTTTTCAAAGGCTTCAGACTTATGTTTCATTAGAAACACATACCCGTACCTAGACATATCATCGGTAAAGGTAATGAAGTAGACATAGTTGCCTCTAGCCGGCGCATCAAATGGGCCGCACACATCTGTACATATTAGGGCAAGTAGGTCTGTGGCCCTTTCCCCATGTCCTATAAAAGGAAGCTTAGTCATTTTGCCTTGAAGACATGATTCACAAACTGGATATGACTCAAAAGTCAACGGACTCAATAGCCCAAACTTCTCCAATTTATTAACCCTATCTTCAGCTATATGACCTAGCCTTAGGTGCCACAGATACCTATCATTTAGACTATCTTTAGGCCTTTTAATTCCTATAGCATTCACATTTTGCTTGATATTAAATACAGATACATCAATATGTAGCAGATAGAGACCATTAATAAGAAAACCATTTGCAACTTTATTATTTTCATAAAATATGTTACAATGGTCCTTATAAAAGCTAATCACATAGCCTTCTTGTGCTAAACATGAAATAGAAATCAAATTCCTGCTTACTGCAGGCACATAATAACAATCTCTAAGAATTAAATCTAATCCTAACGGTAATCGCAGAGGGTGGGTTCCCACGGCCACAGCAGCAACTCTTGCTCCGTTCCCGATACGTAGGATCATCTCTCCATCCCTCAGCCTCCTGCTCTCCTCAAGACCCTGCATAGAAGTGCACAAATGAGCACTAGAACCAAAGTCAAGTATCCAACTGGATGCAGAGGATACCATAAGATTAGATTCTATAACAAGCATACCTCCAGAAGGACCATCCTTCTTGTTCTTCAGGGTGGCCAGGTACTGAGGACAGTTCTGCTTCCAATGGCCGTCTGAATTGCAGTGGAAATATTTTTCTTTTTCAGCAGCCTTCTTCTTCGATTCCATCTTCTTCTTCTTCCCATCCACCTTCTGCTTCTTCACAGACTTTTTCTTCTTTCCAAAAGACTTTCTCTTAGAAGAAGTCCGCTCCACAGTAAGGACTGAGCCTTTTGAACCCTTCAAAGAAAGCTCGGTCATAACCAACATGTTCATTAACTCAGCCAAGGTACACTGCATCTTATGCATATGGAAGTTCATGATGAACTGACCATATGCATCAAACAAGGACTGAAGGATCACATCAATCTGAAAATCTCTGTCTAAGATGACACTGAGCTTCTCAAGCTTCTCAAGGTCCTGGATCATTATCAAACAATGATCTTGAACTGACTGTCCATTATGCATTTTAGCCTTAAAAAGTCTTTGGCAGACTTGATACTTGGCTGCGTGACTTTGTTCACCAAATAACTCTTGTAGGTGAGCCAACATTTGACGGGTAGTCATAATATTCTCATGCTGGCACTGCAAGTCATCAGACATGGCGTCCAACATGTAGTACCTGGCTTTGTTATCATCATCCGTCCACTTTTCCAAAGATGCTCTCTGTTCAGCAGTCGGACGTGCTGGCATGGCAGGTGGGTCCTGGTCCAAGACATGAGTCAGTTTCTCAAAACCTAGAACAATTTTGTAGTTCCTCAACCAGTCCTTGAAATTGGGTCCAATCAATCTATGAGTGTCTAGTATTTTAGTCAGGGGGTTGGACGTAGACATGTTTCCTGTAGAGAGTCAAAAATTTTTAGTAAGATTTTATAATCAAACTTAACCAATTTGCTTAGGGATTTCATTTTTAAACAAATTAGGTTCCCACTATTTTCTCACATCCCTACACTCCCTAGGTAGAGATGTGAAAATCTCTGTGATTAGTGATTTCTAGTGGGTGGTGCGGTCTCACCGGCTGGCTCACCACCTCACCTAACAGTTATTGGTGATGGGTCAACCGATGAGTGGACAACTCTTGTCCAATGATTCTCTAATCATGGTGTACCCAAAACTTGGTTTCTAATTCATGAAGCTCACCATGTCCGAAATATTGCTCCAATCTTTAGTTAAGTCAGACCCACAATTTGCACGAACTAAAGTCCTGATTGGGTCCCTCACCGTATCCGAAATATTGAGCACAACCCATCCTCTAATCCATAGCATCCAATGCCTAATGGATATGGTTGCGTCTTTCCGATGCAACTGAGCCACTGTAACTAGCCGAGAACAATCAACCCCGAGAAGGACCCGCACATACACAATGGTGGAAGACTTTAGACTTAATATTTTCTTAGGGAGATTTGATTTAGGTCTCATTAAACTTGACTTGAAATAGTCATAACAATTATGACTAACCTAGTAGCATGGGTTAGCTCGAATTGTTAGCCACCTCAAATCAGAACTGGATCGACACATATGGCCAGGTAAGTGAGACCGATGGAAGGGATATGCTATTAACTCGACAAAAATGCATTCGAGTTGAGTAACTCCCAATTAAAACTCAGTCGGTCGTATCTGCCCAACTTACCTTAGACACCAAATTGTCGAACCAGAATCAATTGGGTTAGCCTACAATCCAGGCTCTAACTACTGGACCAAATTAGGTCTTAACTTGATCGAGTCACATCTGAATGTGATTCGACCTTGACCTAGACTTAATCCTATTAGGCTGGTCAATTATTAGCTTTCATGATCCTACCTAACCAACTTTTGATTCAGTTTGATCAACCGCTAGACCTAATTGAGCTACCCAAGCCCGAACCCAATTTTATGAAAATGACTTAGATCTGAAATTCTCAATTTTAGACCTAATTTGATTTCATAAGCTTAATTCATTAATCAAGTCTTGGGTTCATAAACAAAACATGTAAAATAAATCCTAGGATTTCAGGATCTAAGATTTTGCAGAAAAATAAATTTGATTTCTGATTATGGATGAACGCGCAGCACCACGACATGCCATAAGAACATCCCATTGAATGGGAGGAGAGGGTCTTAAACCCTACTTTGTTCTTATGACCGAACAGTCATGAGGAACATCTTAATCAGAAATATTAATTTAACTACAAAACTAATTAGATCTAAGTTACATATCACATAAATAATTTTAGATCTAACTTATACATGCTTTGCATACATCTCATGTATTAAAATCTGATCTAATTAGCATGCTTTCAGATCTGATACATCACATGCAACATCTGAAAAATAAGATTTAAATTGACATATTCAATATAAAATCTATTCTAGACAGTTACTAGAATAATTCTACAACTAGTCTAGGCATGCAACAGATCAATCTTATGTATTAATTAAATTTTTATTTTCTATTTTTTGATCTGAATATAACATTTATAACATCAGAAAAATAGAGAATAAATTAGATCTAATTTATATTTTAATTATATTAAAATATAAAATTATAAGACTATTCATAGATTAAACTACTCCTAGTCTAGTCATGCATCTCATACATGTTAGATCTACTTAGATTTAATTTTAAATTTTCTGATTTCAGATCCAATCACATCTGATGTGACATCTGAAATCCATCAATATCATATAAATAAAAATAAAAATTAAATTTAAATTAGATCTGAAATAGAACCACAAATCTGGCTCTGATACCAGTTGAAGAAAAAACTAGCTTTTTCCACTGTAGGATCTTCCAGATCTAATGAGATCTGGGACGGAATATTTAAAAAAAAATATCCTATGATTATTTCAGATCTAAAATCTATTAGATGTAATTTCTATTATCTGATATTAAATCTAAAATTAAATCTGAAAACATGAGGAATAGAGAAATACCTCTAGGATAATCTGATTACCTTGTAGATGATCGCAGCGATGCCCGAGGTTCTGATGTAGCCACGCAGTCGCCTGGCCTCTATCGGTATCCACTCGAGTAGGATCTGGATCGTCTTCTCCTCACGAATCTTTGCTCCAAAAATTAGATTTGGATCTGATATGGAAGTTCTTCAAAAGACCTTCTGAAGTTGGAGCAGCGATTTCTCGACATATTACTGCAGCCTCCTGATCAGGCCGCCACCACGCCTTGGATTAGCACCAGATGGATGCCCAATTTCTTGGGCATGAAGAGGAGAGAGAGAGGACCAAAGGGGGCATGGAGAGGTGGAGGGGTTTCAGGCTTTTGTTGGGTATGATGCATCATCATTTAACCCTAGGCTCAGACAGGGTTTAAATAGACCCTGCTGTGCCACGCAGTGCCACATCATTCGACCAATCAGAAAATTTCAATTAATTATGAAAACTTCTGATTGGTGGAGTGATGTCATCTGATCATATCAGATAAGAATTCCCATAATCTCTCCTACTGTTGGCGCCAACACTGGATAAGTCCAGTGAGGTTGGCGCCCAATAGTTTGAGTTGATCAAGGCATCAGAGTCCTCATCTCATGGGACTCTGATCCTTATCCAATTGGGGTGCACGCCCAATCTGATTATGGCATCCAGTTTGAGGCTTAATTTAGTAGGTGGACACTCCACAAAAACTCTCCAATGACCTCTTGCCAAGTGACCTTCAGTCCAAGATCCATGGGTCAACGTTTGACCGATGTCCTAAAACGGAAAATGGCAGGTGACAGGAATTAGCAGGTGTTTGTCTTTAATTCATTTCATGAATTAAGACAAGTCTTTTTTAGCTGGACTAGCTTTAGTCAGACTGAGAGAAACCTTCTCAAGATTCTCTGGGTGAGTCAAATCACATTTGGCTCAGTCGAGATAGAAAAGATTACACGAGGAGAAAGTTAGGCCCAATTGTGTGCTAGCACGATTTTCTTGAACCTAATTAGATCTAATACAAATCAATCGAACTGGGCTAGCTCAATTGATGACATCCAGACCCTAACTCTTATTTGTGTGATCCAGTTAGGTTCAATTCCGTATGGTAATGAGACATATCGTGATCTCATCATCGACATTATCAAAACTCCTTTCGATGGATCAGAACTCTTCTAATTCAGACAATTAGAATGATCGATCATCAAGATTATTCTAATTGCTCCCAAAATCCACCAGTGACACCTAGCAGTATATGGTGGCAACCTATCAGAACTAAAGATGAACCTCTCAGTGCAGCTACCTGTGTGATTGAGTTCCTCTATCATGAGTCCCGACTAAATTAGGGTTAAGGTGAACTCGTATTGAGCAGAAACTTACAAACCCTAGATGTAGACAGGGATTTTATAGACCCTGTATGCTGCGCAGTGCCACATCATTCGACCAATCAAAAAATTCCAATAAATTCTGAAAAAATTCTGATTGGTGGAGTGATGTCATCTGATCACATCAGATAAGAACCCCCATTCTCTCTCCTATGTTGGCACCAACTTTGGATAAGCACAAGCAAGGTGGTGCCAAAGAGTCCATGTTTATCAGGACTCTTTCATTCTTATCCATTTGGGGCACCCACTTTAATCCAATTGGGCTCACACCATAATCTGATTATGGCACCCAATTTGATGTGGTTTAGGCATGTGGACACTCCACAAAAATCTTCCAATGAGCTCTCTTCAGTTTAAGACCCATATGTCAACATTTGACAGATGTCCTAAAATAAAATTGGCAGGTGACAGAAATTAGCAGGTACTTGTCTTAAATTCATCTCATGAATTAAGACAAGCCTTTTCTGAATTGGACAAGCTTCATTTAGACTGAAAAAAATCTTTCCAAAGTTCTCTGGATGAGTCAAATCACATTTGGCTCAGTAGAGACAGAAAAGATTACACGAGAAAGTTAGGCTTAATCGTGTGCTAGCACGATTTCCTTGAACCTAATTGGATCTTATCCAAATCAATTGGGTTAGCCCAATTGATGACATCCAGACCCTAACCGTTGTTAGTGTGACCTAGTTAGGTTTAATTCTGTATGGTAATGAGACATGTCGTGATCTCATCATCGACATCATCGAAACTTCTTTCGATGGATCAGAACTCTTCTGATTCAGACAATTAGAATGATCGATCATCAATATCATTCTAATTACTCCCAAAATCCACCAGTGACACCTAGCAGTATATGGTGGCAACCCATCAGAACTGAAGATGAACCTCTCGATGCAGCTACCTGTGTGTTGAGTTCCTCTATCATGAGTCCTGACTGAATTAGGGTTAAGGTGAACTCGTCAAACCCAATATCAGTCATATGAATCAATCGATCGATCTGAGTCCGATGTGAAATCCCAATGGAAAACTTCTTTTCCATTATTTCACTCTGCCATGGCCACGGGCTTAAGGACTCGATCTTTCGATCATCATAGGACTACTCCTCTTATCTACCGAGATTGATAGATCCCATCTTGGTGCGATCTAGTTTCTACAATGAATATGCTACAGCCAACATACACCTCAGGATTCCGAATGGCTAGGAGATCGAGTTATGGTGGAGTCAAACTATAACACACTCAAGGTGAACTGTCGATGCACCTCAGGTCAAAGAACTAGACACACAACTGCAACATCGAGCTAGTCATCGACGAGAAGGTAGACTTCCTTATGATTGCTCGATATGGTCACGCTCAGTACTCTCATTCTCAATGAATACCTGTACTCTCACTCCGGTGTCTCCACACCATAGACTCAAGACACATCTATCCTAAGGAAGTGATCGTACACCAACCTTTCGAATCGATCACCATCCTCGTGATGATCCTATAGTCAGGAGCTGTTTATGAGTTAGTTATGTAAATTCATGCCTTAAATTTTTAACTCTTGAAAATATGAATTGACATTCCTACTAACTCAAAGGATGTATCACAGACACAATGTACAAAATGTGATATAAGAATAACTCATTTATTGATTTATAGTCAAAATTATAAATTTGCCCTTAGATTTGTGCAGGAATGTGTCAGCCAATCTGGCATATAGGGCACACATCTAACAAACTCCCACTTGACCTAATGCCAATTGGCTACATATCTAAGTCCCATCTTCTCAAGATGGGCTTCGATCTTCTGTTGGCCTAATGGCTTTGTCAGCGGGTCTGCCATATTGTCTGTGAAGTCGACTCTCTTAACCTCGACATAACCTTTTTCGAGGTAATCACGGATCAGATGGAATCGCCACTCGATGTGTTTGGACTTCTGGTGAGACCTTGACTCCTTAGCTAGGCCTATGGCACCGTTATTATCGCAGTAAAGAGGTTTGGCATCCGATGACATCACTCCAAGCTCTGCGGCAAACTTTTTGTACCAGAATGCCTCCTTCGTAGCTTCTGATGCAGCAATGTATTCTACCTCCATGGTGGAATCAGCAATCACCATCTGCTTGGAACTCTTCCAGCTGACTGCACCACCATTGCAAATGAACAAACTACCAGATGTCGACTTTCGATCATCTATATCAGACATAAGTCTAAGTCTTATATCCCTGAATCTAGAGTTCTCCATTCCCAAAGACTAGAAACATATCCTTAGTCCTTCTCAAGTACTTAAGGATACATTTCACAGAAGTCCAGTGCTCTTCGTCTGGATTCGACTGATATCTGCTTGTGACACTCACAGCATGGGCTATATCAGGTCGTGTACATAGCGTGGCATACATGAGGCTCCCTATTGCCGAAGCATAAGGGATCTTGCTCATGCGTTCAATCTCCTCAGGTGTGCTAGGGCACATCTTCTTGGAGAGATGAATGCCATGTCTAAAAGGTACTAAACCTCTTTTGGAGTTTTCCATGCTAAACCTTTTTAGCACCTCCTCTATGTACATCTTCTGTGAAAGTTCGAGCATTCTATTTGGTCTATCTCTATAGACCTTAATACCTAGTATAAAAGATGTCTCTCCTAGATCTTTCATAGAGAACTCCTTAGACAACCATACTTTGACTGAGGTCAACATGGAAATGTCGTTCCCAATTAGAAGGATGTCATCTACGTACAATACGAGAAAGACAACTGCGCTCCCACTGACCTTTTTGAACACACATGGTTCCTCCTTGTTCTTAATGAAACCAAACATTTTGATCACATCATTGAAATGAGTATTCCAGCTCTGAGATGCTTACTTAAGTCCATAAATGGACCTTTGCAGCTGCAGATCCTGTGATCATCATCACTGGATGTGAAATCAAGCGGCTGTTCCATATAGATATCTTCCTCAAGATGTCCATTTAAGAATGCCGTTTTCACGTCCATCTATCATATTTCATAATCGAAATAGGCTGCAACAGCAAGCAATGTGCGGATGAATTTTAGCATGGCTACGGGCGAGAAGGTATCCTGATAGTCAATGCCTTCGCGCTGACTATAACCTTTCGCTACGAGCCTAGCCTTGAATGTCTCCACATTTCTATCTGCACCTATCTTTCTCTTGAAGATTCATTTACACCCAATAGGTACAATACTTTCAGGTGGATCTACCAAGGTCTAGACTTAGTTTGAGTGCATCGAGTCAATTTCTGATCTCATTGCCTCTAAACATTTCTTAGAGTCGATATCTGATATCACCTCGTCATAGGTCTTGGAATCATCACCATAAACCTCATTTCCCGTGAGGAATATTTCCTCTACATCCTCTTGTATGGTACATAAGTACCTTTCAGGAGGACGAAAAATCCTAGACAATCTACGAGGTGGAAGAGGTTGTGTTAGGACTGGTTCTGATTGATTTGGTTCCTCAGGTTTTTTAGCTCGTTGCTCTTGGAAGATATTCTCCTTGAGCTTAATTATTCTTCCGATGCCACCATCTTGAATAAACTATTTTTCAAGAAAAATAGCATTTCGACTCACAATCACATTGTGGTCTTTCGACATATAAAAATAGTATCCTAGTGACTCTTTAGGATATCCTATGAATCGAGCTCTAAAAGACCTGGACTCTAATTTGTTCGTCTGCTGTCTCTTGACATGAGCCGAACAACCCCAAATTCTGAGATGATTCAGACTTGGCTTCTTACCATGCCATATCTCATACAGTGTGGTAGGAACAATTTTAAAAGGAATCCTATTCAACACATAAATTGCTGTCATGAGACAATGTCCCCAAAAAAATTTAGGGAGGTCCGTGAAACTCATCATGGAACGGACCATATCTAATAGGGTTCGGTTTCTCCGTTCTGAAACCCCGTTGAGTTGAGGCGTTCCAGGTGGAGTCCATTGAGAGACTATCCCATTGTCCTTAAGATAGTCTAGGAACTCCCGACTAAGGAATTCACCTCCTCGATCTGATCAAAGAACCTTAATCGGCTTTTCTGTTTATTTTTCTACTTCATGTCTGAATTCTTTGAACCTTTCAAAGACTTCAGACTTGTGTTTCATTAGAAACACATACCTGTACCTGGACATATCATCGATAAAGATAATGAAGTAGACATAGTTGCCTCTAGCTGGCACATCAAATGGGCCGCACACATCCGTATGTACTAGGGCAAGTAGGTCTGTGGCCCTTTCTCCATATCCCACAAAAGGAAGCTTGGTCATTTTGCCTTGAAGGCATGATTCACAAACTGGATATGACTCGAAAGTCAATGGACTCGATAGCCCGGATTTTTTCAATTTGTTAACCCTGTCTTCCGCTATATGACCTAGCCTTAGGTGCCACAGATACCTATCATTTAGACTATCTCTAGGCCTTTTAATTCTTATGGCATTCACATTTTGCTCGATATTAAATATAGATACATCAATATGTAGCTGATAGAGACCGTTAATAAGAAAACCATCTGCAACTTTATTATTTTCATAAAAAATATTACAATGGTCCTTATGAAAACTAATCACATAGCCTTCTTGTGCTAAACATGAAACAGAAATCAAATTCCTTCTTGCTGCAGGCACATAATAACAGTCTCTTAAAACTAAATCTAATCCTAACGGTAATCACAGAGGGTAGGTTCCCACGGCCACAGCAGCAACTCTTGCTCCATTCCCGATGCATAGGATTATCTCCCCATCCCTCAGCGTCCTGCTCTCCTCAAAACCCTGCATAGAAGTGCACAAATGAGCACTAGAACCAGAGTCAAGCACCCAACTAGATGCAGAAGAAACCGTAAGATTAGATTCTAAAATGAGCATACCTCCAGAAGGACTATCCTTTTTGTTCTTCAGGGTGGCCAGGTACTGAGGACAGTTCCACTTCCAATGGCCGTCTGATTGGCAATGAAAATTTTTTCTTTATCAACAGCCTTCTTCTTCGGTTCTGTCTTCTTCTTGCCATCCACCTTCTGGTTCTTCGCAGACTTCTTTTTCTTTCCAAAAGACTTTCTCTTGGAAGAAGTCTGCTCCACAGTAAGAACTGAGCCTTTTGAACCCTTCATGGAAAGCTCAGCCGTAACCAACATGTTCATTAACTCAACCAAGGTACACTGCATCTTATGCATATGGAAGTTCATGATGAACTGACCATATGCATCAAACAAGGACTGAAGGATCACATCAATCTGAAAATCTCTGTCTAAGATGACACCGAGCTTCTCAAGCTTCTCAAGGTCCTGGATCATTATCAAACAATGATCTTGAACTGACTGCCCATCATGCATTTTAGCCTTAAAAAGTCTTTGGCAGACTTGATACTTGGCTGCGTGACTTTGTTCACCAAATAACTCTTGTAGGTGAGCCAACATTTGGCGGGTAGTCATAATATTCTCATGCTGGCACTGCAAGTCATTAGACATGGCGCCCAACATGTAGTACCTGACTTTGTTATCATCATCCGTCCACTTTTCCAAAGATGCTCTCTGTTCAGCAGTCGGACGTGCTGGCATGGCAGGTGGGTCTTGGTCCAAGACATGAGTCAATTTTTCAAAACCTAGAATAATTCTGTAGTTCCTCAACCAGCCCTTGAAATTGGGTCCAGTCAATCTGTGGGTGTCTAGTATTTTGGTCAGGGGGTTTGAGGCAGACATGTTTCCTGTAGAGAGTCAAAATTTTTTAGTTAGATTTTGTAATCAGACTTAACCAATTTGTTTAGAAATTTCATTTGTAAACAAATTAGGCTCTCACTATTTTCTCAGATCCCTACACTCCCTAGGTAGAGATGTGAAAATCTCTGTGATCAGTGATTTCTAGTGGGTGGTGCGGTCTCACCGACTGACTCATCACCTCACCTAACAGTTATTGGTGATGGGTCAACCAATGAGTGGACAACTCTTGTCCAATAATTCTCTAATCATGGTGCACCCAAAACTTGGTCTCTAATTCATGAAGCTCACCGTATCCGAAATATTGCTCCAATCCTTAGTTAAGCCAAACCCACCATTTGCACGAACTAGATTCCTGATTGGGTCCCTCACCATATCCGAAATATTGAGCCCAACCCATCCTCTAATTCGTAGCATCCAACGCCTAATGGACATGGTTGCATCTTTCTGGTGCAACTAAGCCACTGTAACCAGCCGAGAACAATCAACTCCGGGAAGGGCCCGCACATCCACAATGGTAGAAGACCTAGACTTAATATTTTCTTAGGGAGATTTGATTTAGGTCTCATTAAACTTGACTTGACATAGTTGTTAGATGTGTTCCCTAGATGCCAGATCGGCTGACACATTCCTGTACAAATCTAAGGGCAAATTTAAAATTTTGACTATAAATGAATAAAAGGGTTATTCTTCTATCACATTGTGTACATTATGTCTGTGATATATCCTTTGAGTTAGTGGGAATGTAAATTCATATTTTCAAGAGTTAAAAATTTAAGGCATGAATTTACATAACTAACTCATAAACAGCTCCTGACCATAGGATCATCACGAGGATGGTGATCAATCCGAAAGGTTGGTGTACAATCGCTTCCTTAGGGTAGATGTATCTTGAGTCTACGGTGTGGAGACACCGAAGCAAGAGTACAGGTATTCGTTGAGAACGAGAGTACTGAGCGTGACCATATCAAGCAATCATAAGGAAGTCTACCTTCTCGTCAATGACTAGCTCGATGCTGTAGTTGTGTGTCTAGTTCTTTGACCTGAGGTGCATCGACAGTTCACCTTGAGTGTGTTATAATTTGACAATATCAAAACTCGATCTCCTAGCCATTCGAAACCCTAAGATGTATGTTGGCTGTAGCATATTCATTGTAGGAATTAGGTCGCACCAAGATGGGATCTATCAACCTCGGTAGATGAGAGTAGTCCTATGATAATTGAAAGATCGAGTCCTTAAGCCCATGGCCATGGCAGAGTGAAATAATGGAAAAGAGTTTTTCATTAAGGTTTCACATCGAACTCGGATCGATCGATTAACTCATATGACTGATGTTGGGTTTGACGAGTTCATCTTAACCCTAATTCAGTCGGGACTCATGATAGAGGAACTCAATCACACAGGTAACTGCACCGAGAGGTTCGTCTTCAGTTCTGATGGGTTGCCACCACATATTGCTAGGTGTCACTGATGGATTTTGGGAGCAATTAGAATGATATTGATGATCGATCATTCTAATTGTCTGAATCAGAAAAGTTCTAGTCCATCGAAAGGAGTTTTGATGATGTCGATGATGAGATCACGACATGTCTCATTACCATACAGAATTGAACCTAACTGGGTCACACAAACAAGGGTTAGGAACTGGATGTCATCAATTGGACTAACTCAATTGATTTAGATTAGATCCAATTAGGTTCAAGGAAATCATGCTAGCACACGATTTAGCCTAACTTTCTTCTCGTGTAATCTTTTCTGTCTCTACTGAGCCAAATATGATTTGACTCATCCAAAGAACCTTAGGAAGATTTTTCTCAATCTAAATAAAGCTTGTCCAGCTCAAAAAAGGCTTGTCTTAATTCATGAGATGAATTTAAGACAACACCTGCTAATTCCTAGCACCTGCCAATTTCATTTTAGGACATCTATCAAAAGTTGACATATGGGTCTTAAACTGAAGAGGGCTCATTGGAGGATTTTTGTGGAGTGTCCATACGCCAAAACCCAATTGAATTGGGTGCCATAATCAGATTATGGCATAAACCCAATTGGATTAAAGTGGGCACCCCAAATGGATAAGAACCAAAGAGTCCTGATAAACATGGACTCTTTGGCGCCACCTTGATTGAGCTTATCCAATGTTGGCGCCAACTTAGGAGAGAGGGTGGAGTTTTTATCTGATGTGATCAGATGACATCACTCCACTAATCAGAATTTTTTCAAAATTTATTAGAATTTTTTGATTGGTTGAATGATGTGGCACTGCGCAGCATACAGGGTCTATATAAACCCTGCTGCACCTAGGGTTTCGAAGAAGAAATTATTTTATGCACAAAACCCAATAGCTGCCGCCCCCTCCCCTCTTCTCCATATCCTCCTTGCTCTCCTTCCTCCCCTCTTCACGTCCAAAGAGTTGGACGTCCATCTGGCAAAGATCCAAGGAGTGGTGATGCCTGGAACAGAAAGCTGCAGGACATCTTCGACAGGCTGCTGCTCCAACTTCAGAAGGAGTTCTGAAGCACTTTCAAATCAGATAAAGATCTGATTTTTGGAGCATAGATTCGCGAGGAGAAGACATTCCAGATCCTACCCGAGTGGATATCGGTAGAGGCCAGGCACTTGTGTGGCTACATCAGAACCTTGGACTGTGCAAAGATCATCTACAGGGTAATCAGATTACCCTTGAGGTACTTCTTTCATCATAGATTTAATTTTAATTTTAGATTTTAAATATCAGATAATAAAATTAGATCTAGAGAATTAGATCTGAAATATGTAGGATAAATTTTTTTAAAATTATTCCACTTCAGATTTAATGAAATCTGGAAGATCCTACGAGGAAAAACAGTTTTCCTCCCTTCAAGTGGTATCAGAGCCAGGTTGTTGGCTCTATTTCAGATCTATTTTTAATCTGATTTTAATTTTAATTTATCTGATATTAATAGATTTTAGATGTCACATCAGATGTGATAGAATCTAAAATCAAAATATTTAAAATTAAATCTAAGAAGATCTAACATGCATAAGATGCATGACTAGACTAGGATTAGTTGACTCCATGAATGGTCTTAAGTTTTATATTTTAATGAGATTAAAATATGAATTAAATCTAATTTATTCTCTATTTTTTTGATGTTATAAGTGTTATAATCAGATCAAAAAATAAAAAATAAAATTTTAATTTTTTCATAAAATTGATCTGCAGCATGCCTAGACTAGTTGTAGAATTGTTCTAGTAACTTGTCTAGAATAGATTTAATTTTGAATAGTTCAATTTAAATTTTGTTTCAGATATTACATGTGATGTATCAGATCTGAAAGCATGTTAATTAGATTGATTTTGGATACATGAGATATATGCAAAGCATATATTAGTTAGATATTAAATTGTATATGTGATATGTTAATTTAGATCTAACTAGTTTTGTAGTTAAATTTATATTTCTGATTAAGGTGTTCCTCATGGCCATCCGGTCATAAGAACAAAGTAAGATTTTAAGACCCTCTCTTCCCATTCAATGGGGTGTTCATATGACGTGTAGGGGTGCCGCACGTTCATCCTTAATCAGAAATCAAAATTAACTTTTCTGCAAAACCCTAGATCCTGAAACCCTAGAATTTATTTTACATGCTTTGTTTATAAACCCAAACTTAATTAATAAAATTAAGCTTATGAAATTAAGTTAGGCCTAAAATTGAAAATTTCAGATCTAAGATATTTTCATAAAATTGGGTTCGGACTTGGATAGCTCAATTAGGTCTAGCAGTTGATCAAACCGAATCAAGAGTTGGTTAGGTGGGATCATGAAAGCTAATAATTGACCAGCCTAATAGGATTAAGTCTGGATCAAGGTCGAATCACATTTAGATGTGACTCGATCAAATTAAAACCTAATTTGGCTCAGTGGTTAGAGCCTGGATTGTAGGCTAACTCAATTAGTTCTGGTTCGACAATTTGGTGTCTAAGGTAAGTTGGGCAGATACGACCGACTGATTTTTAATTGGGAGCTACTCGACTCGAATGCGTTCTTATCGAGTTAATGGCATATCCCTCCCATCGATCTCACTTATCTGGCCATATGTGTCGACTCAATTCTGATTAGAGGTGGCTAACAATTCGAGCTAACCCATGCCACTAGATTAGTCATAATTGTTATGACTATGTCAAGTCAAGTTTAATGAGACCTAAATAAATCTTCCTAAGAAAATATTAAGTCTAGGTCTTCCACCATTGTGGATGTGTGGGCCCGCCCCGGGGTTGATTGTTCTCAGCTAGTTACAGTGGCTCAGTTGCACTGGGAAGACGCAACCATATCCATTAGGCATTGGATGCTATGGATTAGAGGATGGGTTGGGCTCAATATTTCGGATATGGTGAGGGACCCAATCAGGAATCTAGTTTGTGCAAATGATGGGTTTGACTTAACTAAGGATTGGAGCAATATCCCGGACACGGTGAGCTTCATGAATTAGAGACCAAGTTTTGGGTGTACCATGATTAGATAATCATTAGACAAGAGTTGTCCACTCATCGGTTGACCCATCACCTATAACTGTTAGGTGAGGTGGTGAGACAGTCGGTGAGACCGCACCACCCACTAAAAATCACTGATCATGGAGATTTTCACATCTCTACCAAGGGAGTGTAGGGATCTAAGAAAATAGTGGGAGCCTAATTTATTTAAAAATAAAAATCCTAAACAAATTGGTTGAGTCTGATTACAAAATCTAACTAGAAACTTTTGACTCTCTACAGGAAACATGTCTGCCTCAAACCCCCTAACCAAAATTCTAGATACCCATAGACTGACTGGACCCAATTTCAAGGACTGGTTGAGGAACTACAGAATTATTCTGAGTTCTGAAAAATTGACTCATATCTTGGACCAGGACCCACCTGCCATGCCAGCACGTCCAACTGCTGAACAGAGGGCATCTCTGGAAAGATGGACGGATGATGATAACAAAGCAAGGTACTACATGTTGGGTGCAATGTCTGATGACTTGCAGCACCAGCATGAGAATATTTTGACTACCCGCCAAATGTTGGCTTACCTACAAGAGTTGTTTGATGAACAGAGTCGCGCGGCCAAGTATCAAGTCCATCAAAGACTTTTTAAGGCCAAGATGCATGATGGGCAGTCAGTCCAAGATCATTGTTTGACAATGATCAAGGATTTTGAAGAGCTTGAGAAGCTCGGTATCATCTTAGACAAGGATTTTCAGATTGATGTGATCCTTCAGTTCTTATTCGATGCATATGATCAATTCATCATGAACTTCCATATGCATAAGATGCAGTGTATCTTGACCGAGTTAATGAACATGCTGGTTACGGCTGAGCTTTCTATGAAGGGTTCAAAAGGCTCAATTCTTACTGTGGAGCAGATTTTTTTCAAGAGAAAGTCTTTTGGAAAGAAAAAGAAGTCTGCGAAGAAGCAGAAGGTGGATGGCAAGAAGAAGAAGATAGAACCGAAGAAGTATCAAAATATGGTCGAAAAACAAACTAGAAAAAGTATAAAAATCCTTCGATCTAATCGAGGAGGAGAATACTTATCTAATGAATTTTTAGACCATCTTAAAGTAAAGGAAATTATCTCTGAATGGACACCTCCTTATACGCCACAATTAAATGGTGTAGCTGAAAGGAAGAATCGTACCTTATTAGATATGGTACGATCCATGATGTGCTTCACTGAATTGCCTACTTCCTTCTGGTGTCATGCTTTAGAGAGCGCAATAATTATCTTGAATAGAGTACCTTCTAAATCTGTATCTAGCACTCCATATGAAATATGGAGAGGTAAGAAGCCCAATCTTAAATATTTTAAGATATGGGGGATGTTCAGCATATGTCAAAAGAAATTTTGGACATAAGCTAGATGCTAGAGCAGATAAATGTTTGTTTGTAGGATATCCTAAGGATAGTATAGGATATCTATTCTACCACCCTACTGAACAAAAGATATTTGTAAGTAGGCATGCCACTTTTGTGGAAAAAGAATTTATCCTAGAAAGAGGCGGTAGGAGAAATATTGAAATTAATGAAGTTCAAAAAAAATAAATAGATATTTCTCAACCAAATATTCACATAAATAAGGAAGAACCAGAACACATAACTCCTATCCGTAGGTCAGATAGGGTACGACATGTATCTATAAGATATGGGTTCATTATTGAGAATAATGAAGCCCAAGTCATTGAGAATGACGAACCTTTGACCTATACGGAAGCTGTCATGAGTAAGGACTCAGATAAATGGCAGGATGCCATGAAATTCGAGATGGACTCTATGTACACCAACAAAGTATGGACTTTGGTTGATGTACCAGAAGGGGTAAACCCTATTGGGTGCAAATGGGTCTATAAGAAAAAGATTGGAGCAGATGATCAAATAGAAACCTACAAAGGTAGATTGGTAGCTAAAGGTTTCAGGCAAAAACAGGGTATTGATTATGATGAAACTTTTTCACCTGTTGCCATGCTCAAATCTATTCGGATAATGCTTGCAATAGCAGCATACTATGATTATGAAATATGGCAAATGGATGTGAAGACCGCCTTCTTGAATGGTTTTCTAGAAGAGGAGGTCTACATGTCACAGCCAGAGGGTTTTGTCTCAAATGACAGACCAAATCTAGTATGCAGGCTTAAGAAATCCATTTATGGATTAAAGCAAGCCTCAAGAAGTTGGAACATCCGCTTTGATGTAACAGTCAAAGAGTTTGGTTTCATCAAGAATGTGGATGAACCTTGTGTGTATAAGAAGACTAGTGGGAGTGTCCTAGTTTTCTTAGTTCTGTATGTAGATGATATACTCCTTATTGGGAATGTTATCCCAATGTTACAAACAGTCAAACTATGGCTATCCAATAAGTTTTCCATGAAAGACTTGGGGGAAGCATCCTATATACTTGGTATAAAAATCTATAGAGATAGATCTAAAAGGATGCTAGGCTTATCCCAGTCTAGATACATTGACTTAATACTGAAAAGATTCAGTATGAATGAAAGTAAAAGAGGTTACTTACCCATGAGTCAAGGCATACATCTTTTTAAGAAGATGTCTCCTAAGACAACTGAAGATAGAAATAGAATGAGTTCTATTCCTTATGCTTCAGCTGTAGGATCAATAATGTATGCTATGTTATGTACCAGGCCTGATGGAGCTTATGCCTTAGGCATAGCCAGTAGATTTCAGGCTGATCCAGGAGAGGATCATTGGAAGGCTGTGAAAAATATTCTAAAGTACTTAAGAAGGACTAAGGATATTTTTCTTATATATGGTGGATCTGATCTTAAACTAGAAGGATATTCTAATTTTAGTTTTCAATCAGACCCAGATGATAGCAAATCCATTTCAGGGTATGTCTTTACTTTGAATGGTGGAGCAACGAGTTGAAAGAGTTCTAAGTAGCAAACAGTAGCTGACTCAACCACAGAGGCAGAATACATAGCTGCAAGTGAAGCCACCAAAGAAGCTGTCTGGATGAAGAAGTTCATCACTGAATTAGGCGTTGTTCCTGAGATTGAGAACCCAGTACCACTTTATTGGGATAATACTGGAGCAATTGCTCAAGCAAAGGAACCCAGGTCTCACCATAAATCCAAGCACATTTTGAGATGCTTCCATCTCGTTCGTGAAATAATTGAAAGACAAGATGTCATTATTGAACGAGTAGACACAAAGAACAACATAGCGGATCCGTTCACTAAAGCTTTACCACAGCAGCAGTTCGATCGCCACCTCGATAGTATGGGGTTGAAATATAAGGGAGATTGGCTTTAGTGCAAGTGGGAGATTGAAAGGAATATGCCCTATAAGCCAATCAAAATGTATAAATTGAAGGATATTCTTTTTGTCTCCTGACAACTCATGTACTGATGTTTTAAATAAATAAAGGCATTTAGTTCATCATATGCTGCATCTTATTTTTATGATGAACCCCATAAATTAGGGCTATGGTTTTAGGGTTATGATGCGATCATACCAGTGAGACCTAAAATCTTAAAATCCTAATTTTAAATATTTCTAGTCAATGGAACATTGAGTAGGGGATCAATGTTTTCGGTAAGACTAGTACATCCTGTGTATGCTCGGTTAAGAGGGTAATTAATCTCACAATTACTTGTGTATGACACTAATATAAGGATGTAAGTGTTCATTAGAGAATGAATTCACTGAATTGATCCAATTAAAGAACATCTGATGAAGTCTTATCTACATATCAACAGATTTTTCTTATAGTGGAAATTGTGCATGTAAATCTTTTGACCTGAGACTGCTATAAAACCTTATAAGCATGAATCTATATTTTGGATCATACTCATTCGTGATTTAATTATGTACGGGGTGTTCTGGATATGATGGATTGCTTATGAAGGTTGTGAGTAGGTCAATATGGAAACAATCACTCCTAGTAAGAGGAGATCGCATCCTATCTGCTTCAATCAAATAATGATTCAGGAAGACTTTGATCAAAGCATTATAAAAAATTAGAAATGATTTCTAATATTTCATAAATCGAATCATTATTATTCGATCCAGAGAAATGTGAATATAAAAATGGGTTTGACATTTTTCCGGGCCCAAACTTATATTCGGGATGCAGGATGATCGTAAGATCAAGTTGTACGGTAATTTTCCACTGAAGGATATTTTTGGTATTTTCATCAAAATTCCATATCTTCCAGGTAGACATGATACGTTGCTAGACGTCAATCATGTCTTGTGAGTTTGATCGAATTAAAGAGTTTAATTCGATCATTAATTAAAAGCTGTTCTGATTGATCAAAATGGTTCAACTTGATTTGACCTAAATCGGCTAGATTGTGTTCTAACCAAATTAGTTTAAATTACACCTGGACTCACTGCTGGCTAGATGTGGAACCCAATGGGTCACACACAAAGGGAAATGATTATGGGTTTAATTTGATTAAACAATGTTTGCAAGTTGAACATGCTAGCACATGTTGCAAACCCTAGCATTTAGATTCGAATCGAATTCGAATCGGGTTTCGATTTGGGCTAATTTAGAACCAATTTAAGCCAAATTGGATTTGGTCTTGAAATGGGTTCGAAGTGTTTTAATTGGGCTTGCTGTTGGGTGCCAAAAACCAGGGAACCACATGCCTAAGAGTCTCTCTCTTGGGGTGTGGATTTAAATCCATGCGCATGAGCCACATGGTGCATGGATAGAGTTGGCACCACCTTAAATTTGGTCTTATCTATTTTCTCTCCATAGTTTTTATTCTACGAATGATTTTCAGATGTCTTAGGAGGTGCCTAAGAGTCCTTCTGAATATTAAACTCCTCGTAGAAAAATTAGGAGAAGTGGTAAGAATTTAAATCCATGCGCATGTGTCACATGGCGCATGGATGGGAGATGGCGCCCCTTGGTCTTTCCTATTTTTCTCTGTGACTTTTATTCTACAAATTGTTCTCAGATGTCTTAGGAGGTGCCTAAGAGTCCTTCTGAGTATTAAACTCATCATAGAAAAATTAGGAGAAGAGATAAGGATTAAATCCATCTGCCACCCTTTGGAAGCGCCCCTTGGAAATTTCAAATGGGGAGATAAGTTTTAACTTATCCACGCCCCTTAATCTCTTGCGCCCTTCCTGAAGTTGGCACCCTTTATCTTGGCCATTGGATGGCTTCCTTCCAGATCCAAAGGCAAGAGTTGATGGCGCCAATAAGAGAAGCTTTGTGACTTCTCATGTGAACACCGTAAGTTAAGAACGAGAGTCCTTCTGAAATAAGGCGCCTCTTCAACCCAACTTTGATGTACACATGGCATTTTACAATTTATGGGGCGTGAGAAATAGAAAGGGGGCATGAGATAAAGTGTGAGTGGGCATGAGATGTTTTGGTTTGCACCCTTCCGTGCAATATAAATAGGGGTGCACGCCGAGGAGTCTTCGTGCATTCAGAATTCTTCCTTTTTTCTTACAAGAGGCATTTCTTATCCAATTTTCTTTATTCTTTCTCTCTAGCCTAGATAAGGTCCTGATAAAGGACAAGAAGTCTTCCAAAAGGCTTAGAGAATTGGAATAAAAATTAAGGAGACAAGGAGCAAGAAAGGAAGGCAAGAAAAGGTCCAACAGTGTAATAGCAAAGCCAAGAAAGGAGGTTCTGCCCAAATTGCATTTAAATTATGATAAATTAGAATTTAATTGCAAAGAATATTTAAATAGGTGCTAGTGGGTTGATCGAGTCCCCGTGTGGATCAACGTTGGAGGGTGAACATGTGGGCACCTAGTGGAAACCCAGACGGATTGCTGCCGGCAACTAAGCACAAATAGGGTCCAGCGATAAGAGGTATGTTTCTATATCTTTTATTTTGATATTAATGCATATTATATGGTTTAATTTCTGATAAGGTGATCTTGGAGTTAGGTTTTGATTTTTATGATTTCATAATAATTGCTTTGAAATCCGTGCTTCCACCATTGTCACAAAACCTTTCAGTGGTATCAAAGCCACCTTGTTAGAATTAAATCATATGATGATATGTTAATGATTTAATGGCAATATTATAAATATGATATGATCATTATTTATGTTTTAATATGATATTAATATGATGAGATCATATTCATTATTTCATAATTAAATTATGATGTATATAATTATGGAATGTTGCTCTATCATATTGAATTGTGTTCACTATGATGCTAATTTCTTTTATTCATGTATTTAGTATGATATAGAAATTAAATGTGCATTGAGACCTGAAAAGCCCTCTGTAAAATGATATTAAGTTATAGTGTAATTAACCAATAGCAAAACCAGTTTATGATGTCTAATTGATCAATCGGTGTCTAGGAAAGTGGTTCATATTGGTAAAGAGAACGTGGTTTCTAATTGGTTCCATTGTCTGACCTGACTAAATTTATTGGTGTCTAAGGAAAGCAATGCGGGGACCCCCATCTCTCTCCCACTTACCTGGCTGATTAGATTAATTTAATTCTTGGCTGGGATGCTCGGTGTTATATTCACTACATTATGGCCTTCCTTCATGCTAGGACATTATTATGTCACGAACCATATTAGGTTTGTTGTGTAACCACAAGACCAATTATGGAAACTGACATAATATTGTTCTGGCGCATCGAGATGCTTACAGCAATTTTTAAGTATAATGCTTTGTTGTGTAACCACAAAAGCATTTATATTCTATTTTGACTGTATTAAAATGAAGGGTCCTACTTAACTAAAATATTATGGTTTGTTGTGTAAACACAAGACTATTAATGTTTTAGAGGCCAGGGTTTTTATTGAGAATTGCATGAGATGCAATTGGAAAGAGTTTCCTATATTTAAACTGATAAAAGGTTTGTTGTGCAACCACAAGATCTATTATAAGGAATTAGGGTCTCGAACCCACTAAGAAAATCAATCAGGGTTTTCTCGAACATCATACTAGAGGATTATGATGTCTGATAAAATAGTGAGAGACACAATAAAATTAAAGTCCTAATTTAATTGTGTATATCATCTTGAGTTGTTCGCTTATGTAATGTTCTTTATTATGTAGATTAATGGCTTCTTCACTTTCACTTCGCTCCATTTTGGATACAAATAAATTGACTGGTACCAACTATGTGGACTGGTTGAGAAATCTTAAAATAGTACTTAGTCAAGAGAAGCTTTCTTACATCCTCGATACCCCTGACGTTGAGCCAGTTGGGGAGGATGCCACAGAGAAAGAAAAAGCCACATATAGGATGTGGCAAAATGATTCTTTAACTGTCAAGTGTATCATACTTGCCTCTATGACAAGTGAGTTACAGAGGCAGCATGATAGCATGGACACTCATTCCATATTGCTCAATTTAAAAGAGCTTTATGGAGAACAGAGTAGGACTGCTAGATATGAGATATCTAAGCAGTTATTACCTGCCAGAATGACAGAGGGGTCATCCGTTCAAAACCATGTTTGGATGGTTATTGACCTGATCACTCGATTAGGTCAATTAGGTTTTGTTACGGATGGGGAGTCGAGTCAGGATCTAATCCTGCAATCACTTCTAGAATCATTTTCTCAGTTTGTCATGAACTATCACATGAACAAACTGAATTCTTCCTTGCTTGAGCTGTTAAATATGCTCAAGACAGCAGAGAGCCATATCAAGAAGGATAAGGCTCCTCTTCTTCTTGTGGATGGGATCTCCAAGAAGAAGACAGGCAAGAAGGGTTCTAAAAGGAAACTGAACCCTAAAGGTGGTATAAATAAGAGAAAGAAGGGAAAGAAGACCTCTGGACAGTCGACCTGCTTTCATTGCGGCAAGGCAGGTCATTGGAAAAGGAATTGCAAGGCTTATCTTGCAACAGTGAAGACTGGTGCAAATAATGCACCAAAAGGTATGTATGAGATACATACAATATTATCATTGAATTCTTCCATTTCAAACTCTTGGGTATTGGATACTGCCTATGGTTTTCATATCTACGAATCATTGCAGGGGCTGCAGAAAATTAGAAGTTTGAGGAAGGGAGACTTCGAGCTCTATGGTGCTGGAGGAGATTCTATCCAAGCAGAAGCTGTAGGGACATATATCTTGAAGTTTCCTTTTGGGAAGATCTTAGAGCTAACAAATTGTTATTACATGCCTAAGATCATTAGAAATATTGTATCTATACCCTTATTGATAAAACAAAGATATCAAATATTTGTAACGAGCAATGGTTGCTCGATTAATTTTTCAAATGAAATAATTTGCCATGGCATCTTTGACAATGGTTTGTTGACTCTATGTTTGAATAATAATATTTTTCATGTTGATGAAAATAGTAAACGTAAGAGAGATAATGTAAATAATACCTTACTTTCGCATTGTCGACTTGGTCATATTAGTGAGACTAGCATTAACAAGTTGTACAAAGAAAAGTTCTTTGATCCTTATGATTGTGAATCATTAGGAACTTGTGAATCATGTCTCATGGATAAAATGACCAAGACTTCATTTAGTGGAAATGGAGATAGGACAAATGAGTTGTTAGGACTTGTACATACAGATGTATGTGGCCCTATGACAACCCAAGCCAGAGGTGGATACTCTTATTTTATTACATTTATAGATGATTTATCTAGGTTTGGATATGTGTATCTTATGAAACATAAATCTGAAGCTTTTGATAAATTCAAAGAGTATCAAAATATGATCGAAAAACAAACTAGAAAAAGTATAAAAATCCTTCGATTTGATCGAGGAGGAGAATACTTATCTAATGAATTTTTAGACCATCTTAAAGTAAAGGGAATTATCTCTGAATGGACACCTCCTTATACGCCACAATTAAATGGTGTAGCCGAAAAGAAGAATCGTACCTTATTAGATATGGTACGATCCATGATGTGCTTCACTGAATTGCCTACTTCCTTCTGGGGTCATGCTTTAGAGAGCGCAATAATTATCTTGAATAGAGTACCTTCTAAATCTGTATCTAGCACTCCATATGAAATATGGAGAGGTAAGAAGCCCAATCTTAAATATTTTAAGATATGGGGGATGTTCAGCATATGTCAAAATAAATTTTGGACATAAGCTAGATGCTAGAGCAGATAAATATTTGTTTGTAGGATATCCTAAGGATAGTAGAGGATATCTATTCTACCACCCTACTGAACAAAAGATATTTGTAAGTAGGCATGCCACTTTCATGGAAAAAGAATTTATCCTAGAAAGAGGTAGTGGGAGAAATACTGTAATTAATGAAGTTCAAAAAAAATAAATAGATATTTCTCAACCAAATATTCACATAAATAAGGAAGAACCAGAACACATAACTCCTATCCATAGGTCAGATAGGGTACGACATGTATCTATAAGATATGGGTTCATTATTGAGAATAATGAAGCCCAAGTCATTGAGAATGACGAACCTTTGACCTATACGGAAGCTGTCATGAGTAAGGACTCAGATAAATGACAGGATGTCATGAAATTCGAGATGGACTCCATGTACACCAACAAAGTATGGACTTTGGTTGATGTACCAGAAGGGGTAAACCCTATTGGGTGCAAATGGGTCTATAAGAAAAAGATTAGAGTAGATGGTCAAATAGAAATCTATAAAGCTAGATTGGTAGCTAAAGGTTTCAGGCAAAAACAGGGTATTGATTATGATGAAACTTTTTCACCTATTGCCATACTCAAATCTATTCGGATAATGCTTGCAATAGCAGCATACTATGATTATAAAATATGACAAATGGATGTGAAGACCGCCTTTTTGAATGGTTTTCTAGAAGAGGAGGTCTACATGTCACAGCCAGAGGGTTTTGTCTCAAATGACAGACCAAATCTAGTATGCAGGCTTAAGAAATTCATTTATGGATTAAAGCAAGCCTCAAGGAGTTGGAACATCCGCTTTGATGTAACAGTCAAAGAATTTGGTTTCATCAAGAATGTGGATGAACCTTGTGTGTATAAGAAGACTAGTAGGAGTGCCCTAGTTTTCTTAGTTCTGTATGTAGATGACATACTTCTTATTGGGAATGATATCCCAATGTTACAAACAGTCAAACTATGGCTATCCAATAAGTTTTCCATAAAAGACTTGGGGAAAGCATCCTATATACTTGGTATAAAAATCTATAGAGATAGATCTAAAAGGATGCTAGGCTTATCCCAGTGTAGGTACATTGACTTAATACTGAAAAGATTCAGTATAAATGAAAGTAAAAGAGGTTACTTACCCATGAGTCAAGGCATACATCTTTCTAAGAAGATGTCTCCTAAGACAACTGAAGAGAGAAATAGAATGCGTTCTTCCTTATGCTTCAGCTGTAGGATCAATAATGTATGCTATGTTATGTACCAGGCCTGATGGAGCTTATGCCTTAGGCATAGCCAGTAGATTTCAGGCTGATCCAGGAGAGGATCATTGAAAGGCTGTGAAAAATATTCTAAAGTACTTAAGAAGGACTAAGGATATTTTTCTTATATATGGTGGATCTGATCTTAAACTAGAAGGATACTCTAATTCTAGTTTTCAATCAGACCCAAATGATAGCAAATCCATTTCAGGGTATGTCTTTACTTTGAATGGTGGAGCAGTGAGTTGAAAGAATTCTAAGCAGCAAACAATAGCTGACTCAACCACAGAGGCAGAATACATAGCTGCAAGTGAAGCCGCCAAAGAAGCTGTCTGGATGAAGAAGTTCATCACTGAATTAAGCATTGTTCCTAAGATTGAGAACCCAGTACCACTTTATTGTGATAATACTGGAGCAATTGCTCAAGCAAAGGAACCCAGGTCTCACCATAAATCCAAGCACATTTTAAGACGCTTCCATCTCGTTCGTGAAATAATTGAAAGACAAGATGTCATTATTGAACGAGTAGACACAAAGAACAACATAGCGGATCCGTTCACTAAAGCTTTACCACAGCAGCAGTTCGATCGCCACCTCGATAGTATGGGGTTGAAATATAAGGGAGATTGGCTTTAGTGCAAGTGAGAGATTGAAAGGAATATGCCCTATAAGCCAATCAAAATGTATAAATTGAAGGATATTCTTTTTGTCTCCTGACAACTCATGTACTGATGTTTTAAATAAATAAAGGCATTTAGTTCATCATATGCTGCATCTTATTTTTATGATGAACCCCATAAATTAGGGCTATGGTTTTAGGGTTATGATGCGATCATGCCAATGAGACCTAAAATCTTAACATCCTAATTTTAAATATTCCTAGTCAATAGAACATTGAGTAGGGGATCAATGTTTCTGGTAAGACTAGTACATCCTATGTATGCTCGGTTAAGAGGGTAATTAATCTCACAATTACTTGTGTATGACACTAATATAAAGATGTAAGTGATCATTAGAGAATGAATTCACTGAATTGATCCAATTAAAGAACATCTGATGGAGTCTTATCTACATGTCAACAGATTTTTCTTATAGTGGGAATTGTGCATGTAAATCTTTTGACATGAGACTGCCATAAAACCTTATAAGCATGAATCCATATTTTGGATCATACTCATTCGTGATTTAATTATGTACGGGGTGTTCTGGATATGATGGATTGCTTATGAAGGTTGTGAGTAGGTCAATATGGAAACAATCACTCCTAGTAAGAGGAGATCGCATCCTATCTGCTTCAATCAAATAATGATTCAGGAAGACTTTGATCAAAGCATTATGAAAAATTAGAAATAGTTTCTAATGTTTCATAAATCGAATCATTATTATTCGATCAAGAGAAATGTGAATATAAAATTAGGTTTGACATTTTTTCGGGCCCAGACTTATATTCGGGATGCAGGATGATCGTAAGATCAAGTTGCACGATAATTTTTCACTGAAGGGTATTTTTTGTATTTCTATCAAAATTTCATATCTTCTAGGTAGACATGATACGTTGCTAGACGTCAATCATGTCTTGTGAGTTTGATCGAATTAAAGAGTTTAATTCGATCATTAATTAAAAGCTGTTCTGATTGATCAAAACGGTTCAGCTTGATTTGACCTAAATCGGCTAGATTGTGTTCTAACCAAATTAGTTTAAATTGCACCTGGACTCACTGCTGGCTAGATGTGGAACCCAATGGGTCACACACAAAGGAAATTGATCATGGGTTTAATTTGATTAAACCATGTTTGCAAGTTGAACATGCTAGCAAATGTTGCAAACCCTAGCATTTAGATTCGAATCGAATTCGAATCGGGTTTCGATTTGGGCTAATTTAGAACCAATTTAAGCCAAATTAGATTTGGTCTTGAAATGGGTTCGAAGTGTTTTAATTGGGCTTGCTGTTGGGTGCCAAAAATCAGGGAACCACATGCCTAAGAGTCTCTCTCTTGGCGTGTGGATTTAAATCCATGCGCATGAGCCACATGGCGCATGGATAGAGTTGGCGCCACCTTAAATTTGGTCTTATCTATTTTTTCTCCATAGTTTTTATTCTACGAATGATTTTCAGATGTCTTAGGAGGTGCCTAAGAGTCCTTCTGAATATTAAACTCCTCGTAGAAAAATTAGGAGAAGTGGTAAGAATTTAAATCCATGCGCATGTGTCACATGGCGCATGGATGGGAGATGGCGCCCCTTAACTTGGTCTTTCCTATTTTTCTCTGTGACTTTTATTCTACAAATTGTTCTCAGATGTCTTAGGAGGTGCCTAAGAGTCCTTCTGAGTATTAAACTCATCGTAGAAAAATTAGGAGAAGAGATAAGGATTAAATCCATCCGCCACCCCTTGGAAGCGCCCCTTGGAAATTTCAAATGGGGAGATAAGTTTTAACTTATCCACGCCCCTTAATCTCTTGCGCCCTTCCTAAAGTTTGCACCCTCTATCTTGGCCATTGGATGGGCTTCCTTCCAGATCCAAAGGCAAGAGTTGATGGCGCCAATAAGAGAAGCTTTGTGACTTCTCATGTGAACACCGTAAGTTAAGATCGAAGAGTCCTTCTGAAATAAGGCGCCTCTTCAACCCAACTTTGATGTACACATGGCATTTTACAATTTATGGGGCGTGAGAAATAGAAAGGGGGCATGAGATAAAGTGTGAGTGGGCGTGAGATGTTTTGGTTTGCACCCCTACATGCAATATAAATAGGGGTGCACGCCGAGGAGTCTTCGTGCATTCAGAATTCTTCCTTCTTTCTTACAAGAGGCTTTTCTTGTCCAATTTTCTTTATTCTTTCTCTCTAGCCTAGATAAGGTCCTGATAAAGGACAAGAAGTCTTCCAAAAGGCTTAGAGAATTAGAATAAAAATTAAGGAGACAAGGAGCAAGAAAGGAAGGCAAGAAAAGGTCCAACAGTGTGATAGCAAAGCCAAGAAAGGAGGTTCTGCCCAAATTGCATTTAAATTCTGATAAATCAGAATTTAATTGCAAAGAATATTTAAATAGGTGCTAGTGGGTTGATTGAGTCCCCGTGTGGATCAACGTTGGAGGGTGAACACGTGGGCACCTAGTGGAAACCCAGACGGATTGCTGCCGGCAACTAAGCACAAATAGGGTCTAGCGATAAGAGATATGTTTCTATATCTTTTATTTTGATATTAATGCATATTATATGGTTTAATTTCTGATAAGGTGATCTTGGAGTTAGGTTTTGATTTTTATGATTTCATAATAATTGCTTTGAAATCCATGCTTCCACCATTGTCACAAAACCTTTCAGTGGTATCAGAGCCACCTTGTTAGAATTAAATCATATGATGATATGTTAATGATTTAATGGCAATATTATAAATATGATATGATCATTATTTATGTTTTAATATGATATTAATATGATGAGATCATATTCATTATTTTATAATTAAATTATGATATATATAATTATGGAATGTTGCTCTATCATATTAAATTGTGTTCACTATGATGCTAATTTCTTTTATTCATGTATTTAGTATGATATAGAAATTAAATGTGCATTGAGACCTGAAAAGCCCTCTGTAAAATGATATTAAGTTATAGTGTAATTAACCAATAGCAAAACCAGTTTATGATGTCTAATTGATCAATCGGTGTCTAGGAAAGTGGTTCATGTTGGTAAAGAGAACGTGGTTTCTAATTGGTTCCATTGTCTGACCTGACTAAATTTATTGGTGTCTAAGGAAAGCAACGGGGGGACCCCCACCTCTCTCCCACTTACCTAGCTGATTAGATTAATTTAATTCTTGGCTGGGATGCTCGGTGTTATATTCACTACATTATGGCCTTCCTTTATGCTAGGACATTATTATGTCACGAACCATATTAGGTTTGTTGTGTAACCACAAGACCAATTATGGAAACTGACATAATATTATTCTGGTGCATCGAGATGCTTACAGCAATTTTTGAGTATAATGCTTTGTTGTGTAACCACAAAAGTATTTATATTCTATTTTGACTGTATTAAAATGAAGGGTCCTACTTAACTAAAACATTATGGTTTGTTGTGTAAACACAAGGCTATTAATGTTTTAGAGGCCAGGATTTTTATTGAGAATTGCATGAGATGCAATTGGAAAGAGTTTCCTACCTTTAAACTTATAAAAGGTTTGTTGTGCAACCACAAGTTCTTTTATAAGGAATTAGGGTCTCGATCCCACTAAGAAAATCAATCAGGGTTTTCTCGAACATCATACTAGAAGGTTATGATGTCTGATAAAATAGTGGGAGACACAATAAAATTAAAGTCCTAATTTAATTGTGTATATTATCTTGAGTTGTTCACTTATGTAATGTTCTTTATTATGTAGATTAATGGCTTCTTCACTTTCACTTCGCTCCATTTTGGATACAAATAAATTGACTGGTACCAACTTTGTGGACTGGTTGAGAAATCTTAAAATAGTACTTAGTCAAGAGAAGCTTTCTTACATCCTCGATACCCCTGACATTGAGCCAGTTGGGGAGGATGCCACAGAGGAAGAAAAAGCCACATATAGGATGTGGCAAAATGATTCTTTAACTGTCAAGTGTATCATACTTGCCTCTATGACAAATAAGTTACAGAGGCAGCATGATAGCATGGACACTCATTCCATATTGCTCAATTTAAAAGAGCTTTATGGAGAACAGAATAGGACTGCTAGATATGAGATATCTAAGCAGTTATTCCGTGCCAGAATGACAGAGGGGTCATCCGTACAAAACCATGTTTTGATGGTTATTGACCTGATCACTCGATTAGGTCAATTAGGTTTTATTATGGATGGGGAGTTGAGTCAGGATCTAATCCTGCAATCACTTCCAGAATCATTTTCTCAGTTTGTCGTGAACTATCACATGAACAAATTGAATTCTTCCTTGCCTGAGCTGTTAAATATGCTCAAGACAGCAGAGAGCCATATCAAGAAGGATAAGGCTCCTCTTCTTCTTGTGGATGGGATCTCCAAGAAGAAGGCAGGCAAGAAGGGTTCTAAAAGGAAACTGAACCCTAAAGGTGGTATAAATAAGAGAAAGGTGGGAAAGAAGACCTCCAGACAGTCGACCTGCTTTCATTGCGGCAAGGTAGGTCATTGGAAAAGGAATTGCAAGGCTTATCTTGCAACAGTGAAGACTGGTGCAAATAATACACCAAAAGGTATGTATGAGATACATACAATATTATCATTGAATTCTTCCATTTCAAACTCTTGGGTATTGGATACTACCTGTGGTTTTCATATCTACAAATCATTGCAGGGGCTGCAGAAAATTAAAAATTTGAGGAAGGGAGACTTCGAGCTCTATGGTGCTGGAGGAGATTTTATCCAAGCAGAAGCTGTAGGGACATATATCTTGAAGTTTCTTTCTGGGAAGATCTTAGAGCTAACAAATTATTATTACATGCCTAAGATCATTAGAAATATTGTATATGTACCCTTGTTGATAAAACAAGGATATCAAATATTTGTAATGAGCAATGGTTGCTCGATTAATTTTTCTAATGAAATAATTTGCCATGACATCTTTGACAATGGTTTGTTGACTCTATGTTTGAATAATAATATTTTTCATGTTGATGAAAATAGTAAACGTAAGAGAGATAATATAAATAATACCTTACTTTGGCATTGTCGACTTGATCATATTAGTGAGGCTAGGATTAACAAGTTGTACAAAGAAAAGTTGTACAAAGAGAGATAATGTAAATAATACCTTACTTTGGCATTGGGACAGCTGGATTTTGCCATGAATGGTGAACTAAGCCAGGATTAGATCCTGTAGTCTCTCCCTGACTCCTTTTCTCAATTTGTCATAAATTATCATATGAACAAACTGAACATCAACCTGCCACAACTGCTGAACATGCTGAAAACAACAGAGAGCCATTTCAAGGGTGAAAAGGCTCCGATACGTCTTTTTGATAAGATCTACAAGAAGAAGACAAAGAAGGGTTCTAAGAAAAAGATGAATCCTAAGGCTGGCATCTCCAAGAAGAAGATGAAGAAGGTCTCCGTCAAAGGTACTTGCTATCACCGTGGCAATAAGAGCCACTGAAAAATAAATTACAAGGAGTACCTTACAACCGTGAAACCGACAAACGTTGTTAAAGATTTATATATGATACAAACTAATTTATCATTAAGTACTTCAATGTCAAATTTTTGAGTATTGGATACCATCTGTGGCTCATATCTTTGCAAATCATTGCAGGGTCTATAAGAAATAAAGAGTTTGAATAAATGTGACTTCGAGCTGTTTGGTGCTAGTGGAGAGTTCATTCAGACCGAAGCCATAGAAACCAAGATTTTGGAATTGCCTTCAAGCAAAATTTTGAAACTAAAGACCTGTTATTATATTCTAAATATCGTTAGAAATATTATTTCTATACTATTGTTATTAGAACAAAATTTTGAAATAAATATAAAGAACAATGGTTGTTCTATATATTTTTTTAATGAATATTATGAAAGTACTTTTATTAATAATGGTTTTTTTTTTCATTTAATGATAATATATTTCATATTGATAATATGAAAAAAAGAAAGAGAAAGGATGTAAATATCACATAGCTCTAGTATTGCTGACTTGGCCATATAAATGAGTCAAGAATTAATAAGTTATTCAAAGATAAATTTTTTGATCCTTATGATTATGAATCATATGAAACTTGTGAATCTTACCGTATGAAAAAAATGATCAAAACTCCATTTACTGGATATAGAGAAAAGGCGAGTGATATTTTGGACCTTGTACATACTGATGTATGTGGTCCAATGTCGACTCAAGCTAGAGATAGATACTCTTACTTCATCACATTTACTGATGATAGGTCTAAGTTTAGATATGCGTATTTAATGAAATACAAATCTGAAGCCTTTAACAAATTTAATGAGTATCAAAGAATGGTTGAGAAACAAACTGGTAAAAATATTAAAACTCTTCGGTCTGATTAAGGAGGAGAATACTTATCTAGTGAATTCCTCGATTATTTAAAATAAAATAAAATACTCTCTCAATAGACACCTCCTTATACTCCATAATTAAATAAAATTATGGAAAAGAAGAATCGCACTTTATTAGATATGGCGCGGTCCATGATATGTTTCACAGATCTTCCGATATCCTTCTGGAGATATGCTCTCGAGACTGCAGCATATATTTTAATTAAAGTACCTTCTAAATCTGTTTCTAGCACTTCATATGAAATATGAAAAAAAAAAGATCCAATCTTAAGCATCTTAAGATTTGAGATTGTCCGACTTATGTGAAAAATGTTGATAGACATAAGCTGGATGCTAGATCAGAAAAATCTAGATTTGTAGGTTATCCCAAGGAGAGTATAGGATACTACTTCTATAATCCTACATAATAAAAGGTGTTTGTTGGTAGGCATGTCATTTTTTGAAGAAAGAGTTTATCCAAGAAGGAGGTAGTGGGAGGTCTGTTGAACTTGAAGAAGTTCAAAACCTACAATCCATCCAGGATTCATAAAATGATTTTCAACCAGATGTGCCCATTGTTGAGACACAACTACTATGTACACCTCCTCTCCAAAGGTCGAATAGAGTGCGTAACGTACCACTCAGGTATGGGTTTGTCATTGAGAATGACAATATATCCCACATCATTGAGAATGATGATCCCACGACTTATTCGGAAGCTGTCATGAGTAGTGACTCTGACAAATGGCTCAATACCATGAAATCCAAAATGAACTCCATGTATATCAACCAAGTTTGAACTTTAGTTGATACGCCTGAGGGTGTGTCCCAATAAGCTACAAATGGATCTTCAAAAAAAAGATTCGAGCAAATGACTAGATAGAGACCTATAAGGTCAGGCTAGTGGCAAAAGGTTTCAGATAAACATAAGATGTTGATAAGTGACCTTCAGATCGAGATATATAAAGATAAGTGATTGGATTTGATATATTTTCATAGCCACAGCTCATCTGGGATGTTATTTGACTGAAGGATTGAATTACAAGATAACTTGTCACTGAAAGATATTTTGATAATTTTTTTATCAAAATTTTAAATCTTTCAAATAGTCATAACACGCTGCTAAGCGTCAATCTTGACTTGTGGATTCATCAGAATTAAAAGAGTTTAATTCTAGAATCAATTTGGAAAAGTTCAAGTTGATTGGGACTCTTCGGATGACCTAATCTCATCGGATTAGGGTTACGTTGAAAGTCTTGATCCACTGCTGGCTAGATTTGGAACCCAATAGGTCACACACTTTGAGATTTGGTCTTAGTCAGATTTAATTAGAGTTTAATATAAATTCTATGGGTTAATTTGATATACTAACATATTATATTAACCCAAGTTTCTAAATTGGTTTAGATCAAAGTGTTTGAGCTAACCTACATCAGTTGCCTTTGATCTAATGGGATTGGATCAATTTAAATTGGATCTTTATCCAACTTGAAACAGTTTCAAGTGGAGAAAGACTCCTCTGCACCCATCAAAAACCACACCAAAAATAAATGCCGCCCCACCTCTTTTCAGCGTGTAAAGTTGGAGAGTCCTTCATGAAGGCTCTTAACTAATACGCGTTGTCTTAAATTCTCAACCAGATATCTATTGATTTATCACCAAAATTAAGTGGAATTTTTATGGCACACAGAAGGAGAGTCCTTCTGTTGCAAGTATCTTATGTGCTAAAAAATTCCACATGGTGAATTTATTCACCATGTGAGAAGTTGGAGCGCCAAAGGTTGGTACCCCTTCATCCCATGACACGTCTCTTGGTCCCTTATTTATATAGGACATCCCACATGGCTAGCTACTATGATTTTGGGTTGGAACCAGAGATTAGGGATGTGAAAATCATAGAAAAAATTTTGAAAAAATCTGAAAAAAAGATAAGAAAAAATTGAGTGACAAAGTTGTAAGAAAGATGGTGAGAAATTTAGCAAGAGTAGCTAGTATGCCCTAGGGTTTGGTTTTTCCATATGTTGGAGCCAAAAATCAAATCCTAGGTTTTGAGACATCTGAAGAGTGTCTTCTTGGCATGATCCTGATGGCAAGCTTGGAGGCAATTGGGCTTTGGCGCGATCGAATTACAAGTTCGAAGACGGCAGTGTTCTTGAGAAAACAAGGCTACGGTGGCGCAGAGGTTAGGAAGGACCTTGGTTAACTTCCGTGTGGATCACCATTGGAGGGCTTCTACTTTGGAGTCTCGTGGAGAACACCAACGTGTCACTTTTTTTTTTGATGAAAGTAAAAATTCTATCTCTTTTGCATGCTTATTTTTGTTTTATCGATATCAGCAAGGTGATTCTAGGGTTTGGATTCTAACTCGATAGTTTTATTTAATAAAACTATTGACTTGTTTGATTTTAAAATTTTAAAAATCACTTTTCCCTACGTGGCCGAATCCCAACACCATATAGATAATCAGATCCTCATCATTCTCATCAAGTTCAATAGGATCACCATTCTGGATCAAGAAATCGTAGCATCTATCCGGTTGATGTGATACTCTATCGGATCTCCTTAATGGTGCCTCTATTGGCTCCAGATTTGATTATCCAATCAAATCCAATTCTATGTGTCATCTTTTCACCTCTTGAACTTCATCAAGTTCAATTTTACAGGCATTAGCTCCTTTTCTAAGAAACTCTTTTTCCAAAAAGACTGCTCTGCTGCTGACAAACACCTTTTGCTCTGCAGCAAGATAGAAGTAGTACCCTTTAGTTTTCTTTGAATATCCTACAAACAAGTATTTATCAGATTTAGGTCCAAGCTCATCTATTTTTAAATACTTGATATAAGCTAGACACCCCAGACCCTAAGGTGTGAGAGCATCGACTTATGCCCAGTCCATATCTCATATGGAGTTTTATCGACAGACTTGCTCGACACTTTATTCAAAATATAATAGGCTATTTCTGGAGCATATCCTCCAAAGAAGATTAGTAGACTTGCAAAGCCCGTCATAGATCAGATCATGTCTAACAAGGTTTGATTCCTCTTTTCAAACACCCCATTATGTTGTGGTGTTCTAGAAGGAGTCCACTATGAGAGAATCCTATTCTCTTCCAAATATATCAGGAAGTCATTGGTGAGGTATTCACCTCCTCGATCTGACGAAAGGATCTTAGTACTCTTCCAGTCTATTTCTCTACTTCAGTACGGAATCATTTAAATATTTCAAATGATTTTGACTGATGCTTCGTAAGATAGACATATCCATACCTCGATAGGTCGTCTGTAAACGTAATATAGTAGTATCCTCCTCTGGCACTTATGTTCATAGATCCACATACATCAGTATGTATTAGACCTAGGACATCGTTGGCTCTTTCACTTTTTTTCTTAAAATGCGACTTAGTCATCTTATCAAGCAGACAGGATTCGCAGGTTGGTAATGATTCACAATCATCTATTTCAAAGACACGTTCCTTGATCAGCCTGTCAATCCTACTTGTGTTCACATGACCAAGCCTACAATACCAAAGGTAGGATTGACTGACATTATCTATGTTAGGGCATTTACTGGATGTGTACATTACACCAACAGACTGTGATATTATGTATATGCCATATTTTAATTATCCACATATAATTATAGTATCATTCATAACAATATCACAAAAATCATCCTTTATTATAAACTTGAAACCAAGTTTGGCCAAAAGGCCTACAGAGATAACATTCATCAGAAAGAAGGGACAATAATGACAATCATCTAACATAACACTATCAGACTCGAAGATAAGCTGCAAAATTTTCAAGGTCAGAACTGGAACAAAGCTTCCATCTCCAATGTTTAAGAACCGCTCGACCTCTCAAAACATCCTACTTACCTGCAATCCCTATAATGAATTGCATATATTAAAGGACTTTCGGTATCCAAAACTCAGGTAGTAGTATCACAAACAAAGAAATTACAAGAAGTTATCATATAAGTACTGTGAAGCAACCATTTGCTTCTTTCTCTTATTCTTAAGCCTGTTTGGATCAAAGATGGCTATGTAAGTAGGACAATTCTTCTTCCAATGACCCAACTTCTTACAGAAGAAGCATTCTGCCTGGCTCTTGTCAACTTTTGACCATTTGCTCTGCTTGGGGTCGGTGACACAGAATTTCTGTACATTCTTCTTCTTTCCTCTCCTAGAGGATTGACGATCTGCAAATGAACCTCCACTAGATTCATCGGCTTTTTCTGGAGTTGGTGGTCCTTCTCAAAAGTCTGTAGCAATCCTAGCAAACTATGGTAGTTTACTGCAGGCTTCGTCATTCTATAATGATCGAGAAAGGATAGATAGAATTTCGGTAGCAAGTTAAGGATTGTATCCTTGCCTAACTGTTCATGTAACGAAAAGTCAAGTTTGCTCAGACGTTCAATCTGCTCAATCATGTATAGTACATGATCGGTGACTAAAGCCCCCTCTCACATACAGACATTGAACACTGTGTAGGAGGTTTTGTATCTCTTCGCATCCTCAGAGGTGCCCAAGGATTCATTCAATATTTGAATGATCAGCTCTGACTGCGCATCCTCGAACTTATGGCTAAGTTCGTCATTCATAGCTCCCCTCATCACATAATGCACAGTCGTTCGATCATTGAGCCACTTCATGTAAGTGTCTCTCGCGGCATGAGCATTGGCAGCAGGTTCTTCAGATGCCTCATCCATAAAAATGTATAGAATCCTCTCATGCTCCAAGACGATCTTCAACTTTCGATACCAGCTATCGAAGTTGGGTGTGTCGAGTTGTCGCTGTCCAACAGTGTACGGAGGGAGTGTATTGGCCATAACTGAAAGAAAAACATAAGCTTATTAGTATATGAATTATTTTTTAATCTCAAAGACATAGACTTTAGTCTAAAAATTTTTTCACTATTTTGTATGAATTGATAGCCTCTACCTCCAATTCGAGGAATTACATTAATTCCTTAGCGGGTACTAGAACCACACAGCCTGCATTCGGGCTCGAGTGTGGCTCGGCAACCCTAGTGCATCTATGGATAGGTTCATAACTAATTGTTTCTTCAAACAACTTCTACCAATTAGGTTTGCCCCAGGCATTCCTTCAGCAGGCGTGCGGCATCTCTACTGAAAATCCTGATTAGGTCCAACATTAACATGACAAACCAAGTGTATCCAACAAATAGATGTCCAGACCCGAGTGTGGCTCGACCAACCGAGCATTGATCTGAAGGTACAATAAGATGGTCATATGATGGATGATAATTCTAATAGTAATAGACACCAGGCATGTTGCGCCTCCATGCCCATTGAAAATATTGAACTCATTATCACACACCTTAATGGAAGGCTATGAACAAGTTATCCCATAATTGTATCATTTTATGGATCTAATAACTTAGAGAATTTGATTTTATTGACTTGAGAATAAGAGAAGAAGTTGACCTGCAAGCTGTAAATCCTCCCACTGACTTCACCAAGTCATGTAGAGGATTAGACACAAGCTAGTCTAAAGATATCTAAATCAGTCACACTGATTAACCTTGATGGCATGAGTCAGCTCGAATCAACAAATGACCTAATCAAAATATAATCCACCATGTTGGCTAGGTAAGTGAGATCAGTGAGCGAGATGTGTTATGAACTCACCGTAGACACATCTAGGTGAGTAGCTCCCAAGTAAAAATCACTTGATCGAATCTGTCAAACTTACCTGAGACACAACTAGTTAATTAATTTCGATTTGATCCACCAGAAGATTCAGGCTTAACCACGGAGCCATGATCATGGTCTATTTATTAAGATAAAAAATATGAACTTGATTAAACTTCAACCATTGAGGTTGATCTAGAGAAATTCTGACCTAATCCAATTCAACACTTGATTAGATTTAACCAATTTCTCTATTTGATCCATATGTGTTTTTAACCTTAAATCTAATCCATTAGAAGGAGCTGATTCATGCTAACCTTTTGCCCACCAATTTATGTGGTGTCTTAATGATCTTCAATTCTCAAATCTATATCATTTAAACTTAATTCAAAATTAAGTATGTGAAACGTGTATTTCAGTTTTATAGAACTATTCTATCAGAATTTCAGGTGAAACATACCATATATTTCAATTCATGAAAATAAATTTTCATAATATGTTTAACAATTAAACATACATAGGTATGATCTAAACTTCATACATACATCTCATGCATCATGACAACTTTTAGATCAATACCGGTTACATCTAATGTAATATGCTATTCAAATTCTAAAATAATTTTATATCTGAATTTATCTTACTATAATGAATTATAAATCACTTTAGATCAAATTTAAACATATTTATGATCAAAATAATTCATAAGAATCTATTCGCTTTTGTCTTCATGAAATCGGATTATAATGACACCTCTACACATCATAAGAGAATCCATCGAATGAACAAAAGAGAGATTAATCTCTCCGATCTCTTATAACTGGACGGTCTGGTGATCTCATCAATCTGAGTACTAGGCTACTAAGATCTGAAATCTAATTTCATATGTAATCACATCAACACATAATTTTGATAAAATAATTTATGTCATGAACATATCCTTGATCTTATCAATCATGTTCTTCATCTAATCTAATTAAATTTGATGCATCATATACATTATATCAGATCTGAAAATACATCTTATGTTGATTCT